>NC_058085.1:167419337-167719337 GCF_014858855.1 Bufo gargarizans | reverse complement strand
ATGTGCAAGCCAACATTCTATCCATGAGACAGATATAGTCAGCATATCTTACAATGGCAGCCTTGTGCACTATGAAACATTCAAAACCAGCTCTCATCTGACTGAGAACAAGTAAGCCTCAAAGTTGCCTCGTAACTGTTGGATGGCATGGGTGGACCTGTGCACCTAGATCATTATTATTAGGGTGACAAAAAGTTTCTGATTGTCCTAACATAATATTCAATTACCTTTCTATACAGTTTTGTCATGTAAACACATTTGCATAATCATGGGCATATGCAAATTAGCTGAATCTGCTTGTTTTTAGCTGAAACACCATTTGCATGGAAAATTTGCGATTAAAATTTGCGATCAACACCACTGATATACAGCACTATTTATTGGATTCATAGTCTTATGAAAACACTATAAATCCAATAGATGGCGCTGTTCATGAGTCATAAACAGCACCAGCTATTGTTTTCATAGTCTTAAGACAAGACTATGAATCCAATAGATGGCGCTGTTCATGACTCATGAACAGCGCCATTTATTGGTTTCATAGTCTTGTTTATTTACATTTTATTAGATTTTGATATAATTTGCACATTTACATTCAAAGGTACAGATTGGATCAAATTATAGGTCATATTCCTTTTTTTTTTTACAGATATATGCAGTGAAAACAAAGATAAAACACATATAAACAGTGCAATAATCCTTTCTGTAAACATTCCCCCCCCCCAACCCTTCCTCCTTCTATACAGGTGATGAGGTTTAAAGTTTTTTTTTAATTATAGTTATTCCTGGAGGTGTACAGTGTCTCATTTCGGCATTCATGTGGATTTATTGTCGTGTTGTCTCATGGTAGTGCGTCTTTATGTAAGAATTTATGATGCTTTATATGTGTTTGGTTTCATAGTCTTATGACAAGACTATGAATCAAATAGATGGCACTGTTCATGAGTAATGTAGATCACGAATGTTGAAATTGCTAATTTTTAACGCAAATTTTCCATGCAATAGTTTTTTAGCTGAAAAACAAGGCAGATTCTGCTCATCTTTCCCATATGCCCATGTTTATGCAAATGAGTTTATATAACAAAACTGTATAGAAAGGCTATTGAATATTATGTTAGGACAATCAGAGAACTTTTGTCACCCTAATTATAATAATCTAGGTGTGCAGGTCCACCGAAGCCATCCAACAGATATGAAGCAACTTTGAGGCTTACTGGCTCTCAGTCAGATGAGAATTGGTTTTGAATGTCTTATAGTGCCCAAGGCTGCCATTGTCAAGTGTACTGACTGTATCCGTTTCATGGATAGATTGTTGAATTGCACATACCCGGCTTATGGCATATAGCATATAGCCTTTGTGTGGTTGTCTATTGTATGTCATAGGTAATAGGAGTCCAAGATGCATTTAGGTGTCCCCCCCATGCTGTTTCCAAACCATTTTGGTGGTGTTTCCATCAATTTCTAACCTTTTTCTATAAACCAGACACCTTCTCCTCTTCAGAGCAGGGGGTGCCTGGTTTAATGCTTTGGTCTCCCATTGACGTCCATTGCGCTCGATCAACACTACATGTGTCATTTAATGTACTTTATAGTACTATGTACGTCTGTGCTCATTCTAATCATCATATGGTACTATATTCTTCACCGATACTTTCGCTGTCATCTTATTGCGCCTAGTGTTAAGGTCTATTTCTATGGACACTTATGTACGCAATAACATTTAGAGTGTTTCATACTTTATTATCATATTACTTAAGATTTCCTATGATTACCTGTAGCCCTTTATTATGATTTTGTTTCCTGTTATTCAGTGCCACCGTAATTATTCCCTTCTGTATCTTCAGCGCGGCTTCGCTTCCCCCAGGTGTACCTTGTTCCTCCCACTAACCAGCTGACCGGTGACATCAGTACTTCTCTATCCGGAGTGGCTGTGTGGCTCCTGATGAAGTGCACTGACCTGGTGCACAGAAACGCGTTGAGCCTTGTTTCTGCCCACATTCGCTCACAGTTTGGACTGACGCTTGTCTGCTCACTAGCCATATTAGCAGCCCATCATACTCATACACATCTAAATGTGGCATTAACCTCCGACACCTTTGCCAGTTTGCGCTGACGTTTGGCTGTGTTTGAGCCATATCAGCGTCTCCTTTATACTGGATTTGTGTGTGGCACCTATTTTCTACTGTACCTGATGGATGGCAAAGTGCACACATCCTCTAGGTGATATCAGTGCATCCAATTTGTAGCTTGTTGCTCTCATTGTGTCTGGCACTGGATATTTTAGGTCTCAATAGTTTAATGTTCACTTGACCAACAATGAAGTAATAGGTGTGAATAAAAACTCTAGCTCTACGTATTTGTCATTGTGACCTAAGCGTGAGCTCCCAGTCAGCCTATTACACATTTTATTTTTTTAAGTACACACCTCTTTGTATATTTTTTATGCTGATGATTAATAAACTTTAATTGTTTTTCGTTTTTAACATCCTAATTATATGTTTTTAGTTTATCAATAGATTGGACATATATCCTTTATCTCCTCTAAGTTTCGCCTGAATCTAAAGTGCCACGATTGCCCTGAAAAAGTCAGGTATGACACTACTCAATCTTTTTCAAGCTCTTTAAATCAAGACAGCATTAATTATAAGAAGGTGACAGTGACATTTATGTCTGTGGGTAAACACATTGTAGTCGTGATATCAAATAGCCTGTGTAAAAACACACGGCACTGTCGGATTTCTTTCTTAATTAAAACAAAAATGATCTCTTTTTGGTGGCAGATGTCTTCTGAGCCTGGAAAATTGTGTCCACCATTTTGGGCAATTTGAGTGGAAAGAATCACAAAAGTTCCAATTTTGCTGAAATTAAAACCTTTTGGAGAATTGATAATGAAATTGATTTGTGTAGAATCAATTCACCGGTCTCTAGTATATGTCCTAATTTTAGTTCTACAAATACTTTACAGCCTATATTTTAACATATTCTGTTCAGGATAATAACTCCAGTACAGCCGAAAACTGAGCAGACTGAATAAAAATAACATTAAACTAACAACTGTTCAGATGCCCCTGAGAACAGGAGCTGCAATATAATGATCTAGTAGACCTTACATATCCAAAAAGATGCACACTATCGTGACAGAGTTTGGAGTGTGTAAATTCAAGCATAATGTACACGCTAACCTTGACTTTTTAAAATGTCATACCTCTGAAACAGATAGAAGAGATTAAAGCTAAAGGGGTTCTCTGGGCTTTTAATATTGATGACCCATCCTCAGGATAATTTATCAATATTAGTGATGAGCAACAGGGGCAATATTCAAATTCACGATAGTTCACAAATATTTTGTAGAATATTCGTCATATATTCGTGAGTTCGAGAATTCAAGATTATATTCTTGATTGCGAGAATCGGCAATGTAATATTTACGTAATGCGTGTGAAATACCGACATGGGTCACTTATGCTACATTTTTTAAGCTGATATAAGTTTCCTGAGACTGGAAAAAATGGTTGGCACGGCAGAACATTAGAATAGCTTCATATGCAGATAGAGCGCTCCAATATATTTGCGCTTGCAAATTTTCAGCAATAGTAAGGGGTAGGCAACTTTTCTATTGGTTGCTAGGGATGTTGATAAGCTCAGGCAAAGCCTTCTCATTGGCCCACAAGCAAGAAGAAGGAAGGGATGATCACCTGATGTGTACTGTGTTAAAAAACAAACAAAAACGAATATTCGATTTTTAACATAGAAACTTAGAATGTGTCGGCAGATAAGAACCATTTGGCCCATCTAATCTGCCCAATATACTAAATACTATGGATAGCCCCTGGCCCTATCTTATATGAAGGATGGCCTTATGCCTATCCCATGCATGCTTAAACTCCTTCACTGTATTTGCAGCTACCACTTCTGCAGAACGGATATTCCATGCATCCATACTCTCGCAGTAAAGTAATACTTCCTGGTATTACTTTTAAACCTTTGCCCCTCTAATTTAAAACTATGTCCTCTTGTAGTAGTTTTTCTTCTTTTAAATATTCTCTCCTCTTTTACCTTGTTGATTCCCTTTATGTATTTAAAAGTTACTATCATATCCCCTCTGTCTCGTCTTTCTCCAAGCTATACATGTTAAGGTCCTTTAATCTTCCCTGATAAGTTTTATCCTGCAATCCATGTACTAGTTTAGTAGCTCTTCTCTGAACTCTCTCCAAAGTATCAATATCCTTCTGGAGATATGGTCTCTAGTACTGCACACTATACTCCAAATGAGGTCTCACTAGTGCTCTGTAGAGCGCAATGAGCACCTCCCTCTTTCTACTGTTAATGCCTCTCCTATACACCCAAGCATTCTGCTAGCATTTCCTGCTGCTCTATTACATTGTCTGCCTACCTTTAAAGGGGTATTCTCAACACTCAATTTCATATTTCACAATTCCTGGTTTCGGTACTCGGCAGGGGGCGGGCTCCATCTTGATTGAAGTCTTCTCCCGGCCGCGCGCTGTACTGAACGTGCACGCCGAGGCCGCGCATGCGCCCTGGTGACTTCTTCCTGGCCAGTATACTATACTAGCCAGGAAGAAATCACCATAGCGCATGCGCGGCTTCGGCGTCCGTGTTCTGTACAGCGCGCGGCCGACTGGGACAAGAGAAGAAGTCGTCTGCGCACGCGCAGCCACCGCTATTTCTGAGAAGAGCAGTGGCCGTAACCAGGGGAGATTGAAGACAACAGTCAGTTAAGTATATGTCTATTTTCTTGTAAGGGGTGAGAATTTGTTACTTAAATTTATTTAGAAAAATGATCACTGTTAAATCATTAACAGATTTAACAGTGATCATTAAGATGGGAATACCCCTGTAAATCCTCTGCAATGATGACCCCTAAATCCCTTTCCTCAGATAATGAGGTTAGGACTGTATCACTGATTTTATATTCTGCTCTTGGGTTTTTACGCCCCAGGTGCATTATCTTGCACTTGTCAACATTAAATTTTAGTTGCCAGATTTTGACCATTCTTCTAGTTTCCCTAAATCCTTTTCCATTTGGTGTATCCCTCAGGGAACATCAACCCTGTTACAAATCTTTGTGTCATCAGCAAAAAGACACACCTTACCATCGAGGCCTTCTGCAATTTTGCTGATAAAGATATTAAACAATATGGGTCCGAGAACAGATTCCTGAGGTACCCCACTGGTAACAAGACCATGGTCTAAATATACTCCATTGACTACAACCCTTTGTTGTCTGTCCCTCAGCCACTGCCTAATCCATTCAACAATATGGGAGCCCAAGCACAAATACTGCAATTTATTTATAAGCCTTCTATGTGGGACAGTATTAAAAGCCTTACTAAAGTCTAGATAAGCTATGTCTACTGCACCTCCGCCATCTATAATTTTAGTCACCCAATCCAAAAAATCAATAAGATTTGTTTGACATGATCTCCCTGAAGTAAATCCATGCTGTTTTTCATATTTCAATCCATGGGATTTTAGATGTTCCACAATCTTCTCCTTAAGTATGGTTTCCATTAATTTCCCCACTATTGATGTCAGGCTTACTGGCCTATAGTTGCCCGATTCCTCCCTACTACTCTTGTGAATGGGCACAACATTTGCTAATTTCCAATCTTCTGGGACGACTCCTGTTACCAGTGATTGGTTAAATAAATCTGTTAATGGTTTTGCTAGTTCACCGCTAAGCTCTTTTAATAGCTTTGGGTGTATCCCATCAGGCCCCTGTGACTTATTTGTATTCATTTTAGACAGCTGACTTAGAACGTCTTCCTCTGTAAAGACACATGCATCAAAAGATTAATTAGTCTTCCTTCCTAACTGAGGTCCTTTTCCTTCATTTTCCTTTGTAAAAACTGAACAGAAGTATTAATTGAGGCAGTCAGCTAGTTCTTTATCTTCTTCCATATACCTTCCTTCTTTTGTTTTTAATTTGGTAATTCCTTGTTTTAGTTTATTTTTTTAATTTATGTATCTGAAAAATGTCTTATCGCCTTTTCTCACTGACTGAGCTAATTTCTCTTCTGTCTGTGCTTTAGAAACTCTTATAACTTGTTTGGCCTCTCTCTGCCTAATCTTATAAATTTGCTAGTCATCCTCATTTTTTTATTTTTTTATAATAACTAAATGCTATCTTTTTGTTTTAAATTATGTTGGCCACTTCTGCTGAGTCCCAGAGTGGTCTCTTCCTTTTTTTGCTTTTACTGACAAGCCTAATGCAATTATCTGTTGCCTTCGATAGTGCCACTTTTAAGTAGTCCAATTTCTCCTGGATTCCATTGAAACTGTTCCAATCTGATAGGGATTCGTATACCACTAATCTAATTTTAGAAAAGTCTGTTTTTCTCAAATCTAAAACTTTTGTTTTTGCGTGGTGTGACTCGTCGCTGCATTTATTGTAAACCACACTGACTGGTGATCACTAGATCCCAAGATTTCCCCTACAGCAATATCAGATACCAAATTCCCATTTGTGAATACAAAATCTAAAATGGCCTCCTTTCCGGGTTGGCTCCTCAACTACTTGCTGTAGAGATAATCCCAGTAGGGAATTTAGGATATCTGTACTCCTGGCAGAACTAGCTATTTTGGTTTTCCAGTTTACATCAGGAAGATTAAAGTCTCTCATAATGATAACTCCCCCTTTCAATGTATTTTTAGCTATTTCCTCAACTAGTAGATAATCTAATTCTTTGACTTAGCTAGGTGGTCTATATATCACACCTACACAAGTTACCTTATGATTATCAAGCTGCAACGTATCCCAAACTGACTCTAAATTGGTCTCGCTAACTTGTATTAAATTCGATTTTATGCTATCTTTCACATACAGGGCCACCCCTCCCCCTTTCTTGCCTTCTCTGTCTTTCCTATATAGAGAGAACCCTGGTATTGTTATATGCCAGTCATTACTCCCATTGAACAAGACTCTGAGTTTGTCATTTCTTAACCTATGTACTACTGGCATCTTCTGGCATTGTTCCGGGGGGGGCAGTCGGACTGCTGGATTATGACTCTTTTGCCCCCCTTTCCTAGTTTAAATGCCCCTTAGCAAATACTTTGAACTGTTCACTGAGGACATTCCATTCCAACGAGAGCTAACATGAGACACAAAGCCAAACCCTTGGTTCAGACACCAGTCACGAATCCATACATTGAATTCCTTGATGCATATCTTGCTGTCGTGTGGAAGGTTATGCACAGGCAAAACTGCAGAGAATGAAACAGTCGATGCAACTTCCTGTAAATCATTACTTAGTGAAAAGCTTCCTTCACCTTTTAAACCTCGTTGCAAGCCAGATTATTAATCCCAAGATAAATAACATCCCAATAACATCCACCTCCCTTTACTGCTTTGCTTGCCTGACAAAATTAAGGATACATTGTTTGTCCCTGCTAGCGGTAGCACCAGGGAGACACCTCACAAAACCATTTTCCTCAAACTTCACACCTCTTATGATAGAATCTCCCACCAACAGCTGCTTACTATCAGTCCTCACCTTATTCTTTTTGTCTTTGGCTGCAGTTTGCATACTTTAGGCATAGGAGATGATTGTTCCTCACCCACTGTGCCTCAGCAATCCTCTATATTGCTCTTGCGCTCTGAAAGTGCTGCAAATGAATTATGGAAAGCCACAGACTGTGGGACATGTCTTCTATCAACAGCTCTCAGTCTACCAGAACCTGCAGTGACCCATTTTCCATTTGTAGAGGGCCTCTGTGGCAGTGGCACTGCAAAGTTCCCAGCCTGAGTTTGTTTAACAGTTAATTTACAAATCTTAGATTTCAAAAAATTCTATTTCCTGCTGCATTATGGAGAGCTGTCTACAGCTGTCCTTGCCTGCAATCTCACAAATATTAATCAGCTCTGGCATGCTCACTTCTCCAACCCCAGTGCTGTCCTGTGCAGACTGGATGGCATTGGTTGGCCTGCTGGCAGTAGCATAATAAAGGCTTCCATCTTATTGGCATTGAATTACATATCTTAGTTTATGGCTGATGTAGGAATAAGTAAATGTAGGAATAAATAAATAAAACTGATGCAGAATAAGTGTCCCTGCAGTCTCCCTGTACTCTCCCTCTCCAATACTCTTCTATTAATCATTTTCAGCAACACTGTCCCTAGTGCATGAGCTCTTGCCAGGTCTCTCTCTATGATCAGCTCACAGGACAATGGCGGAGACTGCACGAGATGAGGGTTTTATAGGGCTGTGACTTCACTGGAGATGGCTATCTGTGAATTGGCTGGCTGCACAGCATTATGGATGATCTTGTGTTCTTCTTACTTTCACTTTGTAACATGCAGCCACCATTTAAGAAAAATTGATTTGTAACCACAAAGTGTGAGGAAATTCTTATTAGTTGCAAATCAAAGTTTTCCTAAACTTCAGACCAAATTCCGCTTCGAATGCTTTGCGCAACACTGCTTCTAAGCAGAGATCAAGCAGTGCTCTAAAAAGGGAACAAAGTGCAGCAATTTGTAGCATTGAAAAACATAGCTTAAAAGAACAGAGAAAACATACAGGGAGTGCAGAATTATTAGGCAAGTTGTATTTTTGAGGATTAATTTTATTATTGAACAACAACCATGTTCTCAATGAACCCAAAAAACTCATTAATATCAAAGCTGAATATTTTTGGAAGTAGTTTTTAGTTTGTTTTTAGTTTTTTAGTCTATTAGCTATTTTAGGGGGATATCTGTGTGTGCAGGTGACTATTACTGTGCATAATTATTAGGCAACTTAACAAAAAACAAATATATACCCATTTCAATTATTTATTTTTACCAGTGAAACCAATATAACATCTCAACATTCACAAATATACATTTCTGACATTCAAAAACAAAACAAAAACAAATCAGTGACCAATATAGCCACCTTTCTTTGCAAGGACACTCAAAAGCCTGCCGTCCATGGATTCTGTCAGTGTTTTGATCTGTTCACCATCAACATTGCGTGCAGCAGCAACCACAGCCTCCCAGACACTGTTCAGAGAGGTGTACTGTTTTCCCTCCTTTTAAATCTTACATTTGATGATGGACCACAGGTTCTCTTTGGGGTTCAGATCAGGTGAACAAGGAGGCCATGTCATTAGATTTTCTTCTTTTATACCCTTTCTTGCCAGCCACGCTGTGGAGTACTTGGACGCGTGTGATGGAGCATTGTCCTGCATGAAAATCATGTTTTTCTTGAAGGATGCAGACTTCTTCCTGTACCACTGCTTGAAGAAGGTGTCTTCCAGAAACTGGCAGTAGGACTGGGAGTTGAGCTTGACTCCATCCTCGACCCGAAAAGGCCCCACAAGCTCATCTTTGATGATACCAGCCCAAACCAGTACTCCACCTCCACCTTGCTGGCGTCTGAGTCGGACTGGAGCTCTCTGCCCTTTACCAATCCAGCCACGGGCCCATCCATCTGGCCCATCAAGACTCACTCTCATTTCATCAGTCCATAAAACCTTAGAAAAATCAGTCTTGAGATATTTCTTGGCCCAGTCTTGACGTTTCAGCTTGTGTGTCTTGTTCAGTGGTGGTCGTCTTTCAGCCTTTCTTACCTTGGCCATGTCTCTGAGTATTGCACACCTTGTGCTTTTGGGCACTCCAGTGATGTTGCAGCTCTGAAATATGGCCAAACTGGTGGCAAGTGGCATCTTGGCAGCTGCACGCTTGACTTTTCTCAGTTTATGGGCAGTTATTTTGCGCCTTGGTTTTTCCACACGCTTCTTGCGACCCTGTTGACTATTTTGAATGAAACGCTTGATTGTTCGATGATCACGCTTCAGAAGCTTTGCAATTTTAAGAGTGCTGCATCCCTCTGCAAGATATCTCACTATTTTTGACTTTTCTGAGCCTGTCAAGTCCTTCTTTTGACCCATTTTGCCAAAGGAAAGGAAGTTGCCTAATAATTATGCACACCTGATATAGGGTGTTGATGTCATTAGACCACACCCCTTCTCATTACAGAGATGCACATCACCTAATATGCTTAATTGGTAGTAGGCTTTCGAGCCTATACAGCTTGGAGTAAGACAACATGCATAAAGAGGATGATGTGGTCAAAATACTCATTTGCCTAATAATTCTGCACTCACTGTAGTTTAAAAACAAATCAGGAATTGGGAGAGGAGTCATGCGGCTGGCTTCCTGCTGGCTTTGACAGCCAGGCTTGTCTTTGACAGGTCTTTCCCTATACACAAATAGGAAGACACTTGTAATTCAAGCCAATCCAGTTTGAGTACTGTAAAGTTACTTTCACACTGGCATTTTGGCTTTCTGTGTGTGAGATCCGTTTTGGATCGCTTGTGAGAGCCCTGAACCGATCAGTTTTTCCCTAATGCATTCTGACTCAGAATGCATCAGTTTGCCTCAGTTTGCTTCCGTTCCATCTCCATTCCGCTTTGGGGGTGGACACCAAAACGCTGCTTGCAGCGTTTTGGTGTCCGTCTGACGAAACTGAGCCAAACGGATCTGACACACCATGTAAGTCAATGGGGACGGATCTATTTTCTATGACACAATCTGGCACAATAGAAAACGGATCCGTCCTCCGTTGACTTTCAATGGTGTTCAAGATGACTATGTTAAAAGGTGGCTATGTTAAAGATAATACAAACTGATCCGTTCTGAACGGATGCATACAGTTGTATTATCTATGCATTATATTATGAATTGTATTATCTGAAGGGATCCGTCTGTGCAGGTCTATGATGGATCCGCACCAAACGCAAGTGCGAAAGTTGCCTCAGGGTACAGACATATAGAAAGGTTTCCTAATGCAGTTTTGGAAGCCAAAACAAGGGTGAGTTAAAAAAAGAGGAAAGCTGTATCTGTCCTTTATACTTCATTTGGTTTTATGATTCACTCTTGATTTTTTGCTTCCAAAACTGCATGCAGAAACCTGACCCTGGTTGTGGTTGTACCCGGATGCTCTTGATAGGTTCCTTTTAATTGGGCCCAAAACTGCACGTTTCACATAGTCTTTTTTACCTCTTTATATCTATTACACTATATAGACATATGATTTACTAACTTTAAAGCAGGTATCACAGAAACTGCTTCTGAAATGTTGGTCGTACACTATCCTTTATTCGGAATTACTCAAAGTCAGGGGCGGTAATGTGTGATTATAACTTGAAGTAGAAAACAATCCAGCTATCTGGACATGGCCTCTTCAATGAGTTATTTTTTATATTTCAGATACTAATAAATAAAATGTATAGTACTATTTATAGCTAAACATGTATTATATCTATTACTAGCTAAAGGACCCGGCTTCGCTTGGGTATATTTATTCTCTATATGCAAACAAACTGAAAAACATGGTGTGGCGTTAAACAGGCAGGAAGTGCTCAAACCCACATGCAGTTGTGCATATATAAACATAGGAGCAAATCCTGCACTTGTGGCCCATTGCTAATGGCGATCCCCAGCAAAAATGCATACAGTGGAGGATGCCCACAGCGGACCACAAGTACCACAATACACATCCTACACAAGATAGCAATTATGTGGATGTGATAATCAATATACCAATATAATAGCAAAGACAGGTGCACACTGCAGACTTACTAAACCCTCAAACTAATGATAAAATTGAGAGATTAGCCAACATATCCTACTAGGAGGACATGTCTGAGCCCGAGCACCGCACCAAGGTTTCTCAAGTAGCTCGGGTCCTAACACTCACCTACCTGAGCCATATGGGCAATACCATGAGCCAGTGGGCAAATAACAGGAGTGTGACCCAAGCTACTTGAGAAACCTTGGCGCGGTGCTCGGGCTCATACATGTCCTCCTAGTACGATATGTGAAATCTCAGGCAGGCACAGTACCACTGACTGCCTGCGCGTTGTAGAAGCTCCTGAGGGTTATATACTGCTGTCATATTCAGTTATTAAACAAACAAACAAAATATCAAAAAATATTATTTGACAGCCATTGCTGGATATGTCATTGTGAGATACACCCTTTATATACAGGGGTTATATTCAGTTATTAGAAATACAGCCATTTGGGGCAAAAATATTAAATTGCGGTCTAGTGTGGGTCAGGGCGTGTTAGATACACCCTTTATATAGAGGGGTTATATTCAGGTTTTTGAAATACAGCCATTTTGGGCAAACAAATTTAATTGAGGCCTAGTCTGGATCAGGGCGTTCAAGATACACCCTGTACATACTGTCGTTCTATTCTACTATTAATTAAACACCCATTTAGGGCAAGATCCTTAATTTGAGAAATATGAGGAGAGATTCAAATAAGGGACATGGCCCAGGTCGTGGTGCTGCTGGTGGAGCTCCTGTTGCAGGGAGAGGACGTGGTCGATCTGTGCCAGCTACACGCACAAGTGAAACTCCTTCCTCAGGTGCGAGAAGGCGACAGAACCTGCAGCGGTATTTGATCGGGCCTAATGCAGCTCTACGAATGGTGAGGACTCACAAGTACACGCAATAGTAGATTGGGTTGCTGACGGTGCCTCCAGTTCCTTCACATTGTCTCCTACCCAGTCTCTTGCTGAAAGATCAGAGTTGCTACTTGCAGCCGATGTCCATCAGTCTTTCACCTCACCCCCTTGCAAATCATCCAAGCAGTCTGAGCCCCAAGTCATGCAGCAGTCTCTCTGCTTTTTAATGACTCTGTTAGCAGGGTTTCCCAGGGCCATCTACCTAGCCCTGCCCCAGAAGTGGAAGAGATTGAGTGCAACGATGCCCAACCACTTATCTTTCAAGATGAGTACATGGGAGGCCCATCACAGCACGTCTCGGATGATGACGAAACACATGTGCCAACTGCTGGGGCTTTCGAAAGTCTGCAGACCGACGAGGAGGGCAGGGGTGAAGACTGGGTGAGGAAGATGAGGTCCTCGACCCGACATGGAATCAAGGTCATGCGAGTGACTTATGTAGTTCGGAGGAAGAGGCGGTGGTCGCACAGAGCCACCAGCCCAGCAGAAGAGGGAGCAGGGTGCAAAAGCGGAGCGGCCGTCCACTAGACAGTACGCCTGCTACTGCCCACCGCAGCAAGGGACCGAGCACACCAAAGCCAGCTCCAAGGAGTTCCCTGTTGTGGCAGTTCTTTAGACAATGTGCTGACGACAAGACACGAGTGGTTTGCACGCTGTGCAATCAGAGCCTGAAGCCACCTGGGTCACCAAGCATCTCCACAATGTCCCACAGAAGCGTTCAGCTCTCCATCTCCCAAACACTGGAGAGGAAGAGGAAGTAACCCCCTACACATCGGCGATCCCTAGCCCTGAATGTCAGCATTTCTAAATTACTGGCCTTTGAATTGCTGTCATTACGTCTGGTGGAGAAGGACAGTTTTAAAGGCCTTATGGCGGTGGCTGTCCCACAGTACGTTGTGCCCAACCACCACTACTTTTCCAGGCGAGCCATCCCTTCCCTGCACAACCAAGTAGGTGTCAAAATCAGGTGTGCACTGCGCAACTCCATCTGTGGCAAGGTGAACCTCACTAAGGATGCGTGGACCAATAAGCGCGGTCAGGGACGTTATATCTCTATAACAGCACACTGGGTAAATGCAGTGGCGGCTAGGCCTGAATCTCCTTGCTGCTGGCAATGATGGAAGAGGATGTGGCACAGAAGGAGGAGGAGGAAGAGGGATCATTTCGTAGGGTTTCTGGCCAGTCATTCCCAAATGGCTCTGAGGGTGGGTTCCTGCACCCACAAACGCCAAGTACACAATTGTCCAGCCAGGGCACAGTTCTTGAGGATGAGGAGGTGGAGGATGAGGAGGAGGAGATGGAGGAGGAGAAACCATGTTCACAGCAGGGTGGCACCAAGACCAGCTCATGGCCATCACCGGTGCATGGCTTGGGGGATACAGAGGACACACCTCCCACAGAGGACAGCTTTTCGTTGCCTCTGGGCAGCCTGGCACACATGAGCGATTACATGCTGCAGCGTCTCCACAACGACCGCCGAGTTGCCCACATTCTAACTTGTGCTGATTACTGGGTGGCCACGCTGCTGGATCCCTGTTACAAGGACAACGTACCGTCCTTAATTCCCTCACTAGAGCATGATCGGAAGATGCGCGATTACAAGCGCACGCTGGTAGACGCGCTGCTAGTGGCATTCCCACCTGACAGCGTGCACACAGTGGAAGCACAAGGCGAATGCAGAGGAGGAAGAAGAAGTCGCCAACACAGCTGGGGCACCGCCAGCACCTCAAAAGGCAGGGTTAGCATGGCCGAAATATGGAAATGCTTTGTCAGCACGCCACAACAACTAGCACCACCAGCTCATATGGAACATCTTAGCAGGAGGCAGCATTTCACCAACATGGTGGAGCAGTATGTGTGTACACACCTACACGTACTAAATGACGGGTCTGCCCCCTTCAACTCCTGGGTTTCTAAATTGGGCACATGGCCTGAGCTTGCCCTTTACGCCTTGGAGGTGCTGGCCTGCCCTGCAGTCAGTGTATTATCTGAACATGTGTTTAGCATGGCAGGGTATGCTATCACAGACAAGCGCAGCAGCCTGTCCACAGCCAATGTGGACAAGCTCACGTTCATTAAAATTAACCTGGCATGTATCCCACAGGACTTATCAGTACCTTTTGCAGAATAGATATGTATACCGGCTTTAACCAGAAATTGTTATACTGCAGCGCAATTGCTCATTCTTGTATTTTGGAAATTTCACACTCTTTTGGAGTGTACCCTAATTTAAAAAATAAATAAAATTAAACCCAAAAACCAGTGTTGGCTAACTCGTCCTCCTCCACCGCTACTTCCACCTACACCGGTATGTCCACCGCCTCCTCAAACTCCTACTCTATATGGAACTCCACCTCAAATCAAATTGTTTTTTTTTATTTGTACATATTTTATTTTATGTCATTTCACTACTTTGTCAGTTACATTTTCTGGTGAAATTCACCAATTTTTGGATGTGAAGTACCACTGCTATAGCTAGTAGATAGGTTAAAAAAATACATTTGTCAGTTAGATTTTCGGGTGAAATTCACCAATTTTTGGGTGTGAAGTACCAACTGCTATACCTAGTAGACAGGTTAAGAAAAAAAATTGTCAGTTACATTCTCTGGTGAAATTCACCAACTTTTGGGTGTGATCCAACACTGCTATACCGAGTAGACAGGTAAAAAAAAATAAAAAAAATTGTTTGTTACATTTTAAGGTGAAATTCACAAACTTTGGGGTGTAATATACCCCTCCACTATCTAGTTGATAGCTTAATAAATTTCAATAATTTTTCTTTTACATTTTCGGGTGATAATAAACAATTTTTTTTTCTGTCATAGACCCCTGCTTACCAAGTAGACAGGTTAATACATTTCTGTAATTTTTCTGTTACATTCTTGGGTTGACATTTTACAATTTTAGATGTGAATAAACCCCTGCTCTGCATAGGTGACACGGAATAAAATTTTGGAAATTCTTCTTTAACTGATGCGCGCCACCTCCTTTCAATCAATGCTTAAACTTTAACAATTTTTTAAAATAAATTTATCTCTCTTAAATTTGGTCTCTTTTTCTCACGCTCCCTCTCCGGCGTGGAACCCTGATTCGCCGATAACCGTGATCAACATGGTAGGCTCAGAAAAGAACATTGAAAGTTGAGAGAGAAGATATCCAAATGGATGGTGGGTGTCACTGGGGCAACTCTACATAGGTGACAGGAACATAAATTTAAAAAAAAATCGTCAATTACATTGTCAGGTAAAATTTTTCAAATTTTGCCGGAAAGAAACCCCTGCTCTGCATAGTTGACGGGGAATAAAATTTAAGAAATTCTTCAATAATTGATGCGCGACACATCCTTTCATTCAATGCTTAAACTTTAAAAAGTCATCCCACTTTTAAGCTTTAATACTTTGTCCCATATTTACGTTCAATATTTTAAAATTCGAAAAAATGAATCCTCCCTTGGATGTTGTCTCTCTTTCTCACGATCCCTCTCTGGCCTGGAACCCTGATTTCCCGCCACCCGTGATCACCATGATAGGAGCAGAAAAGAACATCAAAAGTTGATAGAGCAGATATCAAATTGGATCGTGAACATCACGGTGACGTGCGACATGGTGGGGCAGTAAGTGTGCACATGCCTATACGAACTGACTGACAGTGGTCAGCCCCTGCAACTTCTGGGTCTCCAAATTGGGCACATGGCCTGAGCTTGCCCTTTACCCCTTGGAGGTTCTGGCCCACCCTGCAGCCAGTGTATTGTCTTAACGTGTGTTTAGCACTACTGGAGGGGGTTATCACAGGTTATATTTCCCAATGTTTTCGGGTGTACCCTAATTAAAAAAAATAAAACCAAAAAGCAGTGTAGGCTACCTCCTACTCCTCCACCGCTGCTTCCACCTACACCGGCACATCCACCGCCACCTCAACCTCCTACTCCATATGGACCTCGTCCTCCTAGATCAAAATTATAATTTTTTATTTTTGCATATTTTATGTTATTTAAAGTCATTTTCCTATCCACATTTGTTTGCAGAGCACTTGCCATGCTCTTAACCACATTTTAATGCCATTTGCAGCCCTCTAGCCCTTTTTATTACATTTTTACAGCCATTTTAGTTCTCAAAAGTTCAGGGTCAACTTCGGGTCAAGTTCGGGTCCTGAACTCGAACTTTTTTCTGAAGTTCGGCCGAACCCTTCGAACCCGAACATCCAGGTGTCCGCTCAACTCTAGTTAAAAGATATTAACACTATCCACTATAACAGTGACATCTACAGCATCCTACACCAAAAACAGTGACCTCCACAGCCACCAACCCCTTAACACTGCCCCCTCCCACAGTGCCCCGTCCCTTAAAATTGGACCTCCACAGCAGCCCACCCCCTTAACTTTGACCTTTACTGCAGCCTTTTTCATTTAACAGTGACTTACAAAGCATACCACCCCCTTGACAGTGACATCCACAGGGGCCCGTCCCCTTAACAGTGGCCTTTCTGGATCGTGGGCGTGTCCTTTTGAACAGCTCACTCTAAGTCAGCAGCACTGTACTGTCTGAGTGTGAGCTGCAGGGAGAAAGTCACCCTCCCTCCGACCTTTGCAGCTGACAGAATGTCACGGGACGCCGGGAGCTAACTTTCCTTAGCTCGGCTGTACTTCCTGCTGCGGGTCGTATGACGCTGGCCACGTCACATGACCCCAGCTAGTCAGTATTTAACAGGTTGCCTGTTGATTCTAGGTTCCTGGCGATTTGTTGGACTACTGAATACTCACCTGATCCTGTTTCCTAAAGATCCTTTGCCTGCTCCTCCTGTACTGCGCATCCCTCCTGGTATTTTGATCTCGACTCCCACCTGACTACTCTTTGCTGACTACTCTGGTACTTCTCTACTCTCCTGGTATTTGACCTCGGCTTCTCCTGACCATTCTTTGCTTTATCCTCTGCACTGCGTAGCTCTCTTGGTTCTGACCTGGTCCGTTCACGTTCCGTATTTTGTCTTGTCTGTCTTCCCTGCACATATCCTAAGTAAGGGACTGTCGTCCAGTTGTCCCCTGTCATCAGGACTCGTGAGGCAAGTAGGCAGGGCCAGGGGTGAGGGTGGAGCGCAGTGGTCACTATCCTTCCCCCTGTGTGTGTGTGGACGCGACCGTTACACAGAAGTTGATTTTTATCTTCATTTTTTAAATCCCTGTCGGCTGAGGAGTGGAGGGGGCGTGGCCTAACCGGATAGGGGCGTGACTTAGTGTGATCTAGAAGTTGATTTTTTACTTCATTTTTTCAATCTTATTCGGCCGAGGAATGGGAGGGGATGTGGCCTAATCGGATCTGGGGCGTCTCCTTTTGAACAGCTCACTCTAAGACAGCAGCACTATGCTGTCTGAGTGTGAGCTGCAGGGAGAAAGTCACCCTTCCTCCGACCTCTGCAGCTAACAGAATTTGATTTTTACCTTCATTTTTTCAATCCCCGTCTGCTCAGGAGTGGAAGTGGGTGTGGCCTAACCAGGTATAGGCATGGCTTAGCGGGAGCTAAAAGTTGATTTTTAACTTCATTTTTTCAATCTCAGTCAGCTGAGTGGGAGGGGGCATGGCCTAACTAGATCAGGGGCATGTACTTTTGAACAGCTCACTCTAAGATGGTAGCATTGTGCTATCTGAGTGTAAGCTTCAGGGAGAAAGTCACCCTCCCTCCCATCCCTGCAGCTGAAAGAAGTTGATTTTTACCTTAATTTTTTCAATCCCTGTCAGCTCAGGTGTGTGAGGGGGAGTGGCCTAATGAGATAAGGTGTGTGGCTTAGCGGGACTGGGACGGAGTTTTAAGTCTTTTGAGGGTGGACACATTGTGGCAGGGGGCATGTCTGGGCTCCTTCCTGCAAGAGTGACTCCCCTCTGGGCACCTTACTGGCTCAGGCTACTTTCACACTAGCGTTCGTCGGTCCGCTCGTGAGCTCCGTTTGAAGGGGCTCACGAGCGGACCCGAACGCAGCCGTCCAGCCCTGATGCAGTCTGAATGGAGCGGATCCGCTCAGACTGCATCAGTCTGGCGGCGTTCAGCCTCCGCTCGCCTCCGCACGGACAGGCGGACAGCTGAACGCTGCTTGCAGCGTTCGGGTGTCCGCCTGGCCGTGTGGATCCGTGCGGATCCGTCCAGACTTACAATGTAAGTCAATGGGGACGGATCCGTTTGAAGATGCCACAATATGGCTCAATCTTCAGGCGGATCCGTCCCCCATTGACTTTACATTGAAAGTCTGGACGGATCCGTCCGAGGCTATTTTCACACTTAGCTTTTATATGCTAAAATAATGCAGACGGATCCGTTCTGAACGGAGCCTCCGTCTGCATTATTATGATCGGATCCGTTCAGAACGGATCCGATCGAACGCTAGTGTGAAAGTAGCCTTATTTGCATATCAAATAAACAGTTTTTTTTAGAGGATAAAAACATCTATTGCTGGAATAAAGGCACATTTGCATATCAAATAAACTGGATTTTCAGAGGATAAAAACATTTATTACTGGAATAAAGGCACATCTTGAAATAAGGTACTAAGTGCTATTAGGCCATGGCTTTACTTCAATAGCGATTATAATTGTGACAGATTTATTTTAAAGGGATCCTGTCACCTGGATTTTAGTGACAGAGTTTTTAAAATCAATCCATCAGCCTGCTCCTTTTGTATTAAAATATACTAGTATTACTACCGTCCTTTGTCTAGAAAATCGCTTTTATTAATATGGTAATTGCCTAAGTAAGGAGCCCAAGGGGCTGTCTCTCTGGCCGTTGGAGCCCAGATGAGCCCCTTCTCCTGGAGCCCAGCACCGCCCCCTGCTAATTTATTCACTCCTCATTGCCAGCTGGCGCATGTGCAGTGCGTCCTGTGAGGCCGATTCCAGGCACTGACATGTGTATCCACGGCGCATGCGCAAGCTTATGGCTCAGCGAACGCATTCCGTGGATACACATGTCAGCACTCTTGTTCAACACAATTTTTGGGAAAATTCAGGTTGAAATCAATTGGAAACAGTCAATACCTACTACAAGTAAAGCAATAGAAGAGACAGAGATACCATATCTACAAATTTATATGCCACTTAGGGACAGCAGAAAACTGATTGGAAGCTACTATGTGTACTGTCATACAGTAGAAGAATAGAAGAGTATTATAACTAGGGATGAGCGAATCGACTTCAGTTAAAACATCCAAAGTCAATTAGCTTAAAACTTCGTTCTAGTACTGTACGGAGCAGGAGCTCAGTAAGCGTATTAGAATGTATTGGCTCCGAAGAGCCGAAGTTATTGGTTCGCGAAGTCTCTCGAAACTTCACGCAATAACTTCATAAAATTAATTTGTACTGTAAAAAAACATTTTCCGGTTCCAAGGTACCACTTGGAACTGAACCCAAGTTCAGGAAATAGTCTTTCACAGTACAAATTAATTTATGACGTTATTGCGCAAAGTCTCACGAGACTTCCAAAGCAATAACTTCGGCTCATCAACAAAGTTTTAGGCGAATTGACTTTGGATGTTTCATCCAAAGTCGATTTGCTCATCCCTGCTCCGTACAGTACTAGAACGAAGTTTTGTGCAAATCGACTTCGGATGTTTTATCCGAAGTCTATTCGCTCATCCTTAATGATAACCTATAGATTCTACACTCTACAAATTGTTAAGAAGAAACACAAACAGCTTGCAGACGAGTGCAATTTTAGTAAAGAAGTCAAGACATGCTGCATTTCAAAGATAGATATAAAAGTTACTCCAATAATAACATCCAAGGCACCCCATTTTCAACAGAATTGCTTTGTCCTAGTAAGGAAAACAAAGTCAATGGTGCCCTCTAGTGGTCTTCCTAAAAACTTTATACAAAGAAAATGACTATTACAAAGAAAGGTGTAGCATGTCAGTTAATTGCAGATACATCTCTGAAATGAAAGAACATGTTGAAGCCAAATTGTGTATGGGAGGTCCAAGTTCATATACCAAAACTGAACTTACAAGAAGAGGAATAATGTATTACTAAGGGAGGTATAAATTCTAGCATGTTCTGTTCTCTGCCCATGTCTATCAAGTCTCTTCAGTTTAGGGATCTTAAATTAGTCCAACCTATAATCTACATAGTCGTAATTTTGTCAGTATGATATGATTTGTTTTTCTACATTCAGATCTGATGCAGAATTAAAGGGGTATTCCAGTTATATAAAGTTATCCCATCTCCACAGGGCAGCACAGTGACTTAAGGGTTAGCACTGGTGCCTTGCTGAACTGGAGTCCTGGTTTAGAATCCGACCAAGGACATCATCTACCTGAAGCTTGTATATTCTCCCTGTGTTTATCTGGGTTTCCTCCCAAACTTCAAAGACATACTGATAGGGAACTTCTATTGTGAGTTCCATTTGTGACAGCAAATGATAATGTCTGTAGAGTGCTGTGGAATATGTCAGCGCTATATAAGTGAAAAAAATAAAGATTGGTGGGGGTCCTACTGCTGGGACATACACGTCTCCCATGAATGAATACAGCAGCTGGTCGGGTATGCATGCAGTGGCTCAATAATTTCTATAGGATTTCAAGAGATAGCCGAGAGCAGCTTAAGGATTCTGATACAGAAAGGCTGAAAATACATGTGTTTAAAACTATGTGGACATGGCCTAAGTTGACTATTAAAGATAAACAAATCGATTCTGCACAAATTGAATTCATTACAAATTTAAACAAAAATTTGAATGTTGGTGAATCCAATAGGGATTGATCAAAATGGTGGCTACCATTTTAAAGACCAGAAGACAAAGAAAGCACATTATGCCTAAAAGGGATAATTTTCTATGAACACAACTTTTCAGGGCAATTGGGGCACCTTCAAGTAAATTTATTGGGACTCAATGAAATCTAACTGTCGATTCCACCAAATTGTTGTTCAATTTCTTTTATTCAAAAGAGTTATGAAAGGACATTACATCAAGAGACATTAACAGCTCGATGACAAGTCGAAGCTGTGTACAAATAAAAATATACACTCCAATGTTTAAAGATACAGAGAGCTACAGGATGAATAGAAGGGCACAACCAGTGGTCATTCTTTACAGTCAAGTGGCGCAACACAGTCTGGTTGACAGACGCGATATAGTATGCGCTCTGTAGCATACAATCACAGAAAGACAAATGACATAGACAGGACGAACACAAAAGAACATAGGGGGGGGGGGGAAGGGGGAGATAGTTCCTGACCATAGATGTAGAGAAACAAAAGTCAGAATAATAAGATGCAATTGAAGTGAGCCAATCTGTAAACCTATACCCATTTCAGGTGGGAATGGTAACCTGAAAAAGGGAATAGAATAGTGGAGATCAGAGAGGGGGCCAATATCTCCTCAGGGACTGGCTCCATCCCTATTCAGCCAGTTGGTAAATTCGTTAGATCCCTTAAACAAAATCCAGGGAGTCCAGATCTTTAGGAATTTGGCGGAATTGCCTGAGTCCTCCGCCCAAAGTTCCTCCATTCTATAAATTTTCTCAAAGGTAATAAGCCAGTCCCTAAGGAGAGGGGGAGAGGTGGATTTCCAGAATCTAGGTATAACCAGGCGAGCTGCCTGAACAAAAAATCGTAACAGGCCTTTTCTCAGGGTGGAAGTAGAGCCGGGAAACATGGAGAGTAAGGCACCCTCTGGCGTCCACCTAGTAGAGCTACCACAAACCAGATCATAGAGGTCATTAATGGCCTCCCAGAAAGGTGTAATCCTATTGCAAAACCACCAAATGTGGGACATATTACCCTCTTCATTACCACACCTCCAACAAGTGTTGGGGCATGTGGGAAGGAAGGAGTGCAGCAGGGCCGGGGTCCTATACCATCTAGATAACACTTTAAAATTCTTCTCCTGGAGACCGCAACTGATAGAAGACTTGTAAGAAAGCTCAAATGCCTTCTCCCACTGGTCAGCAGGGAAAGTCTTCCCCAGTTCTCTCTCCCAGACCTTTACAAAGGGTAAGGAGGAGATGGTGTCGTCTCTCCCCTGGAGTAGCCCGTAGGTCAGAGACACTAAATGTGTAGGAGGGGATGTTTGAGTGCACAATGATTCGAACGAGGTGAGATCCCTAGCCAGAGCTGACTTGGGCCCTAAAAAGGATATGTAGTTCTTAATGCTATTGTGCTGCAACCATGCCCCTGGCGACGTGCTCTCCGTAAAGGAGGACAGCGGCCGTATAGATCCCTTCTCCATAACTGAGAATAGAGTAGGATTACTTGCAAGTTCCAACCCCAAAAATGACTTACTCTTCAAACCCATAGGGAAATCAGGATTATTAAAAAGGGGGATTAGGGGGCTAGGGGATTGTGTGAGACCAAGTGGTATTGCGATAGTATCCCAAATCTTCAGAACACCTGAGGTCAAGAGGGGGAGGCATGGGGGCCTTTTAGATCTAGAGATCCAGAGCAGGCTATGGGTTGAGAACCCAACCTCATGCTTCTCAAACTGGACCCACCTCTTAGATTGTCCGTTGTGAAACCAATCCAGTATATATGAGAGGATGGACGCTTTGTGGTAATTTGGTAGATCCGGGGCCCCCACGCCCCCCCTTAATCTAGATCTCACCAAAAATCTCATCCCTATCCTAGGAGAGGAGCCCGCCCAGATAAATTTAAGGAACATAGATCTAAGGGTTCTAAAGAAAGAGATCGGAAGAGGTATGGGGATAGTGCGGAAGAGGTACAGAATGCGAGGGAGAATATTCATTTTGAGCGTGGGAATCCTACCAAACCAGGATAGTGGTAGCCCCTTCCAGCTTTTTAAGTCTTTTTTTGATATCCTCAATAAGGGGAGTAAAGTTCAGGGGGAATAAATCTGTCAAATTAGATGGAATGGCCGTACCTAGGTAAGCTATATGGCGACGTGCCCACCGGAACGGAAAAGAGGTTTGTAAATTGTTAACCAGGTCTTGGGGTAAGGTGATATTAAGGACCTCCGACTTATGGAGATTAACTTTAAAATTACTGAGGTCTCCGAAGGTCGAGAACTCCCTTAATATATTTGGGAAACCAATTAGCGGGTCTGTGCAGTAGATAAGGAGGTCATCAGCATATATAGCTATTTTCGACTCCAGGTCGCCCATCTTAAGGCCTTTAATAGACTCATTAGCCCTGAGAGCTCTAGCTAAAAATTCCATGACCATAATGTACAACAGAGGGGAAAGAGGGCACCCTTGTCTGGTGCCATTATGGATACGGAAAGGAGTCGATAGAGATCCATTAACTCTGACCTGCGCGCTAGGGTCGCGGTAAAGTGCTAAAATTCTATCAATCATGCCAGGGCCAAACCCAAACGCCTTCAAGGATTCGTGCAGAAAGGACCAGTCTACGCGATCAAACGCTTTCTCTGCGTCGATCGATAAGAGACACAGAGGCGATCCCAATCTGTTAGCTCTGTTAATGATGGCCATAGAACGAATGGTGTTATCGCGCGTTTCCCTCCCCGGGACAAAGCCCGCCTGATCTACATGAATCAAATATGAAATGAACGGTTTCATTCTGTCCGCGAGGATTTTTGCGTATATCTTCACATCAACGTTGATCAGGGATATAGGGCGATAGTTACTACAAAGAAACGGGTCTTTCCCCGGTTTCGGTATAACGCATATATGGGCCATTAGTGCCTGGGGAGGGAAAGACGAGCCATCAGCTAGGGAGTTACACATAGTGGTGAAAGGAGGGGCTAATACTTCCTGGAATTGTTTGTAAAAACGAGGCGTAAAGCCGTCGGGGCCCGGACTCTTGCCGACTATTAAACCTTTGATCGTCCTGTGGACCTCCTGTTCCGTTATTTCGCCCTCTAGTTCCTCTCTATGCTCAGAGGACAATTTAGGGCCGAGTAAGCCAGCCATGTAGTTCCTAATCTTTTTGAGTTTGGTGTCATTGGAAGTATCTGCAAACTTCCCTCTCAGGTTATACAATTCCTCGTAATAAGAGCGGAACTCCTGGAGAATGTCCCCAGTTGCGTGAATACGTCCCCCCGATCTGCGATTCAGGGCAGGAATATATGAGGCGTTCGTTTTGGGCCGTAACATTCTCGCTAGCAATCTACCACTTTTATCCCCGTGGCCATAGAAAAGTTTCTGCAGCTTATCCCTAGCACCCAAGTATTTTTGATCAATTATCTTACGAAGAGCTGTACGGGTCTCGCAGAGCTCTTGGAAGGCCTCACTGGACAATGACCCCTTATGTTTCTGTTCCAGACCCGCCAATTTCATCAATAATGTTTTGATCTCCCCAGCTCTAATCTTCTTAAGTCTAGAAGCGTGAAGAATACATCTGCCTCTAATCACACATTTTAGGGCCTCCCATTGAACGGTCGGGCTAGAGGGATCATTTACATGATTCAGGGCAAAATCAGAGATGGCAGATTTAATATCAGCAGCACAGACAGGATCTCTAAGTATGTTATCATTAAGTTTCCAGGAACCAAACGATCTAGAGGAATCGCCAATGTCTAAGGCCACCCAAATCAGGGAATGATCCGAAAATAAGGCAGGTTCGACGCCCGCAGCTGGGTGCGAGTCCAGTAAAGAGTGGGAAATGAATATGTAGTCTAAGCGGTGGTACGTGTTATGAGAGGCGGAGAAAAATGTGAAATCCTTTGTGGTGGGAAATAATATGCGCCAAGCATCTATTAGTCTGAGGGATCGAAGATGTCTCTTAAAACCACGGGCCACCCCAGGGGAAACAGAGGACCTACCGGAGGAGGTATCCAGGGAGACATCCAGGGGGAAGTTTATATCCCCGCCCAGGACGATCGGCAAGCCATCAGCGAAGTCGGTCAATGCAGAGAACATCCTAGAGGCAAAGCGGAGGTGTCCTGTATTGGGAAAGTAGACATTAGCAATTATAAAGAGTTTTGAGGCTAAGGAGACCTTAATGAAAAGAAACCGACCCAAGCTGTCAGAAACCGTGTCCAATATTTCACATGGTACAGATTTGTGTATGGCAATGGATACACCCCGAGATTTTGACTCCGGGTGTGTGCAATGCGACCAGGTCGTGTAGTACCTATTTTTGCAGGAGGGCACATGTCCAGTTTTGAAATGAGTCTCCTGTAGCAGAGCTATTAAGATCTTTTGTTTATGCATGCTATAGAGAATTTGGTTACGCTTGGCTGGTTCGTTGAGACCGTTCACATTGTAAGAGCTGATTCTAATAGACGCCATATAGAATAGTACATACTAAGAGACTATATGCAAGTGTGTCAGGAATAGACAGGGGGAGGGAAGAACGAGAGGGGGGACCAGACGGGACAGGGTAGACAAAACAAGGACACACAATTAACATAAAAAACAGTAACCTGTGGCGTTCAGCCTGAGGTAGTGACATCTCAGGGAAATCGTCAGCCACTCTGAAAAGATAGGAGCGATGAAAGCCCAGGGTGAGCCAGCATCCTCCCACCACTCAATATTAAGGCAAAACGGACAAAGAGCTATTTGGTAAACGTGGGACTGCCCTTAAACTAGTCCAACCAGTGGAGTCAGGGATAAGGACAGAGCCATAAAGAACTAAAAACTACACATAACACCCGCAAGGGAATAAAGGCTAGTGACTCCAAGCCTTGACCTAGGGGTAGGAACCGAATACTTAAACCACAATCGAAGCAAAACGGTTGCAAGAGACCCACATGGAAAGTGGGCACATTAAAGTCCAATACAGACATAATATGATGATCTTCTCACGGCGACTTCCTCGTTTTCGATGAACGCGGAGAAACTTGCGTCCACTGCACTCTATCTGGCAGCGGTGCAGGGGATGGCATCACCGGCCAATCTGGGAGGGAGACCTTGGGTAGCGAAAAAGTCTCTAAGAATTTAGGGAGGTCCTCAATGTCCCGGAATGTCGCCATCTTGCCGTCCTTCTTGGCGTGGAGTTGAAATGGGAAGCCCCAGCGGTATATTATGTCTTTCTCGTTTAGTAGGGCAAGGACAGGGCGGACCGCTCTGCGCAGCTGGAGTGTCCTTCTCGACAGGTCAGGGAGAATCTGAATTTGAGTCCCCTGGTAGGATAAATCCTCAGATTGCCGTGCAGCCCTCATAATGTCCTCCTTGATTTTAAAGAAGTGTACGCGGCATACGATGTCACGCGGTCTGTTGGGGTCTGCAGATTTAGGCCCTAGGGCCCTATGCACTCGATCTAGCTCAATGGGGGTATCCTCTGACCTCTGCAGCAGAGAGTTGAATAGCGCCTGGACAGTAGCTTCCAAGTCAGACGGCGCGACGGACTCCGCAAGTCCCCTTATTCGGAGATTGTTCCTCCGGTGGCGGTTGTCGATATCATCGATATGTGATAAAATTTGGGAGATCTGTGAGGAGTGCGCAGAGAGCACTTGTTGGTGGTCTGCAAGGTGTTCAAACACTGCCTCCTGTGTTTTCTCAGAGGCCTCCACCCGGTTACCCAGATGAATAATTTCTCCCTTCAGTCCCTCCATCTCCGTTTTATATGTCTGCTCGAGTCTGGAGACCGAGTGAGCTAAGTCCTCTTTTGTAGGCAGCGCACGCAGCTGCGCTTGTAAGTCCCAGCCAATATCGGAGACACATGAGGAGGGGCTCCTGGAGTCCGTGTCTGAGGGAGCCGAGCGGGAGCCGCGGTCTGGAAGCGGCGTGGAGGAGCCGGCGGCCATCTTGGGAGTACCTTGCTGTCCCGTCATGGACTGCTGGGAACCGAAGAATTTCTGGATTCCGGCACCGTCTCCTGGCTGATCGGTCTCAGCAGTGCTCTTTGCGGTTTTCCTGCCCATCTTGATCGGGTTATGGCAGTTTTAGTAGCCGGGAAATAGCTGTAATGGTGCGAGTGGCGGGAGAGCTGCAGCGACGCACGTCCTATTCAGCCATGAGCAAGCCACGCCCCCCCGATTCCACCAAATTGGACCCAAAAACATATTTTGAGAAATTTGCTTGTCTCTAATGACCATTCATTCTTCTTAAATTTAAATTGTTTTACTTTGCAAAGAGATCCGTTACGTCATGTATTGCCAATATAAAGAAAGATATTGATAATTACATCCAAATTTCAGGCCCTGTGTTGATATCAGAAAGCAGGTAATATACAGTGATCAGCTAATTGCAATTTTACCTGAAATGGGGTTTTCTAGATGGGAAACCCTAAGCTTTCTATAACATTTCATCTGTTTATATTGTTGCAGCAGCAAGCCCTGTTACTAGAAAAAAGTGCTCAACATGTACATCAATGCTAGAGGCAGGCCACATGGCCACTATAAGTCACTGGAGAGGAGGGCTAAGATATTGTCTCCATCCTTAATTTTAACACTGCAGGTGGTTATGTCATCTAGGGCTGCAGGTATCGACTATTTTAGTAATCGAGTATTCTTTTGATTAATCCAACAATTAATCAAGTACTCTGATAACAAAAAACTAATTAAAAGAATGTATTTTTTAATAAAAACTCATCAGCCCCCCCACCATGCCATTAGCTGCCCACCATGCCATCAGGTTCCCCCTAGTGCCATCAGCTGCCTCTTAAGTGCCATCAGGTACCCCCTCAGTGCCATCAGCTTCTCCCCAGTGCCATAAGTTTCCGCCCAGTGCCATCAGCTTCCTCCCCAGTGCCATCAGCTGTCCCCCAGTGTCATCAGCTTCCCTCCTAGTGCCATCAGCTGACCCCCAGTGCCATCAGCTGCCCCCTAAGTGCCATCAGCTGTCCCATCAGTGCCATCAGCTGCCCCCTCAGTGCCATCAGGTGCCCCCTCAGTGCCATCAGCTCCTTGCCAGTGCCATAAGCTTCCCCCATGCCATCAGCTTCCTCCCTAGTGCCATCAGCTGTCCTCCAGTGTCATCAGCTTCCCTAATGCCATCAGCTACCCCCCAGTGCCATCAGCTTCCCCCCCAGTGCCATCAGCTGTCCCCCCGTACCATAAGCTGCCCCCCCTAGTGCCATCAGCTGCCCTCTCAATGCTACCAGCTGCTCTCCAGTGCCACTAGCTGTCCCCAGTGCCATCAGCTGCCCCCCAGTGCCATCATATGCTAAGCCAGTGCCACCATCTGGCCCCCCAATGCCATAAGCTGCCCCCTCAGTTCCACCAGCTTGCCCTCCAGTGCCACCAGCTTGCCTCCAGTGCCACCAGCTTACCCCACAGTGCCACCAGCTTGCCCTCCAGAGCCACCAACTTGCCCCCCAATGCCACTAGCTTGCCCCCCAGTCCCAACATTTGTCCCCCAGTGCCACCATCTGCCCCCAGTGCCACCAGCTTGCCCTCCAGTGCCACTACCTGCCCCCCAGTGCCACCATCTCCCCCTCCTTGCCATGTCCCCAGCACCAGTACTTACCTTTCCTGTAGGGGCACCTCTCTACAGCTTCTCCATCTTGTTCTCCATGCGTTGCATGTATCCTGACTTCACACAGTGTCGGGTCATAGTAAGCGCTGACGTGCACTATGACCTGATGATGTGTCAGGATACAGTGCAGTGTGGTACGGGCCAGCGGGTGACCAAGGAGCGGTGAGTAATAGCAATCGCTTCACTCCTGCTCCTTAGTCAACAAATTCTCTATGCAAAAAATTTGCATTAAGGATTTTTTTGTGTCGAATTACTCGATTTAACTGAGTAATCGTTTCAGCCCTAATGTCATCCTGTAGTTTGGGGTGCAGTAATGGTCCATAATGTTGCTATGCCTCCCTCACAGTGTTGAAGTGGTGTCCGAGATCCCCAAGGTTCAAGCCAAGTAACTGTAAGTTTTCATATGAAATATGTTTGTTATACACATATAGCATACACTGTGCCCTACAATATACAGTTTCTTCTGTAAAAGTCATCAAGTGTCATGGGGGGGGGCCCCCTTATTGTTTTTCGCCCTATGGCCCCATTTCACCTAGAACCGGCCCTGGTTTGGGGTGCAGTAATGGTCCACAATGTTGCTATGCCTCCCTCACAGCTATGTATGCTATTGTGGTTATAGCACCCTGTAAGAAATCTTCTGTCCAGTGGCTGACGTGCAATACCATGAACCTGGCTACAGAACAGAATTAGTAATTTTGTTTGCAAAAGGACTGTTCTATGTACTTTAGAAGGCCCAAAGTGAAGATAAAAGTACATTAATCTGTCAGGGGAAAAAGGGAAGTGTGGTGAGATCCAAGCCATGGCTCCTGAGCTGTCTGTGCTATGCACAGACTCTGGAAAGGGCTGCCAATTCTGTACAAATAAGGCACTTTTTCAGTGTCTGTGATATTTTTTTAGGCTGGTGGTATTTGAGCAGATCATTATCATCATTTTCTGGCTAACACTAAAGACTACTTTAGTAGTAGTCATTAGTGTTGGTCAAACACCAAAGTGCTCAGGTGCTCGAGTAGAATGGAAGTCAATGGGAGAACCCAAGCATTAAACCGGGGGTGCTCTGAAGAGGGTAGGGTGTCTGGTTCATAGTAAAAGGTCAGAAATGAATGGAAACACCACTGAAATGGTTCGGGAACAGCATGGAGAGGATGTCTGGATGCATCTTAGACTCTAAGGTCGCTGATGGGAACGATGTTGTCTCAGTAGTACCCCACTTTTACAGACTGACAATAATACGCACCAAACCGAATTATAAAATCGATTTTAGAGGAAAAATTGTTAGAAACATTCTTTCCTGTATACAGGGCCGTTTTTAACAAGGGGCAAAAGGGGCAGCTGCCCCGGGCCCAGTTGCTCCTGGGGGGCCCAAGGCAGCTGTCTCTTGAGTCCTGTTAGCCACTGCCCCGGGTGTCAGGCTGTCAGCTACACAGGGTATGCTGCCATGCCATGCCTGCCGGCACTCCAGGCAGCGTACTGTGAGAGCTGTGATTCTCTAGGACCTTAGATGACATCATCACCATGTGACCAGTAACCTAGCAATATTACTGGTCACATGGCTATGAGGTCATCAAGGTCCTTTCTACCAGGAGTGTTGCTGTAGAAGTTTGCCTTAACTGTGGAGCTTTTTTTGTGAAGATTACATCAGAAAAAGGTGACAGGGGCTGTTATGCTAATATACTGTAAACTACTGTATAGTGGGGTGCTGTATAGTTTGGGGGTCTGTATACTGTGGGGGTCTGTATACTGTGGGGGGCCTGTATACTGTGGGGGGCTGTATACTGTATACTGTGGGTGCTGTATATTGTGGAGTGCTATACTGCTGTACTGTATAGTGTGGGGGGCTGTATACTGTATACTGTGGGTGCTGTATATCGTGGAGTGCTATACTGCTGTACTGTATACTGTGGGGGGCTCTATACTGTGGGGGTTTGTATACTGTATACTGTGGGTGCTGTATATTGCAGAGTGCTATACTACTGTACTGTATACTGTGGGGGCTGTATACTGTATACTGTGGGTGCTGTATATTGTGGAGTGCTATACTGCTGTACTGTATAGTGTGGGGGGCTGTATAGTGTGGTGGGCTGTATCGTGTATAGTTTAGGGTGCTGTATACGGTGAGGTGCTATACTGCTCTACTGTATACTGTGAGGTGTTGTATACTGTGGGCTGCTATACTGCTCTACTATATACTGTGGGGTACTGTATAGTGTGGGGTGCTATACTGCATACTGTGTGGTGCTGTATATTGTGGGCTGCTATACTGCTCTACTATATACTGTGGGGTACTGCATACTGTGGGCTGCTATACTGCTCTACTATATACTGTGGGGTACTGTATAGTGTGTGGTGTGATGTACTGCATACTGTGTGGTGCTGTATACTATAGGGTACTATACTGCATACTGTGGGCTGCTGGGGCGCGCAGTAATGCTAGGGTGAGCCGAGCCCTGGTCTTCTTCCTGCAGAGCGGTGCCCACTTCCAGCCTGAGCCCAGCTGCCCAGAGCACTGATCCTGAGCCACTGGAGTCTTCAGAACTGGAAGTATTTACAGTCATTCACTGTACTCTACCAGGAGTGTAGATTTTTTTTGTGTGTGTGTTGTGGTGGAGGGAGTGATTGCCTGCTAAGGTGTGGGAAGGTAGGATCCAGGGGGCCAAAGTAAATTTTTGCCCAGGGTCCAATCAATATTAAAGAAGGCCCTGCCTGAATATTTACTGGTATATAAAGTGCAAGTGCTGCCAAAAATTACAAGAAAGAGGCACTCCTATACAACGTGTATATCTCATAAAGGAGGGCCTCATTCACATTGTGGTACAATTGTTCAGGTAGTATGACTCCTACACTCATTAAGCCTATGCACTAAGGGAAAGCACTGCCAAAAAATTACAAGGAACCAGCACTCCAATACAGCCTTTATTACACATAAAGGAGCTCATCATACACACCCTTGAAAAATTATGATGCTGGCCGGCTGGTGACCCTCAAAACAGTGGCGTTGCAAGGCGCACCGGGTGACGGGGCGACACCAGCAGGGCCGGCAACATGCACACTTCTCATTTATGAATCCCAGGCATAGTCATCTCAGGAGAGGATGTGTCTGGGATTCGAAACCACGACCTTCTGTATCTTTGTATTTCAGAAAAGTTTCTGCTGGGATTTGAACCTATGACCTTCTGTATCAGAGGCAAAGCATTTACCCACACAGCCATAAGAGCTGCAAGGCTTCTGACTGAAAAAATATGAGACTTTTACTGTTATAGCTGGCTAAGTGTACATCATATATAGAGATATAGCAGAGCTGAGTGTGCTGGGACAGCTGTCATATAGAGATATAGCAGTGCTGGGTGTGTTGGGGCAGCTGTCATGTGTATAGATGTACACTTAGCCAGTAGAAGTCTCATATTTTGGGACATACAGGGCGGGACACAGGAAGATACTGCATCGCATCGCTGACATGGAGGGTAAGTATAAGTGTTTTTTTAGTTTATTTTTTAATACCCGACTGTTGCTGCTATGGGGGGAGCCGGAGGTACTTGATACTGGCACATGGGGGGAGGGGGTTTGGCACCTGATACTGGCACATGGGGGTGGGGGGGGTTGGCACTATGATACTGGCACATGGGGGGAAGGAGAGAGGCACCTGATACTGGCACATGGGGGGTGGCACCTGATGCTGGCACATGGGGAGGGGGGTTGGCACCTGATACTGGCTACTGGCACATAGGGGGGTTGGCACTATGATACTGGCACATGGGGGGAAGGAGAGAGGCACCTGATATTGGCACATGAGGGGGGTTGGCACTATGATACTGGCACATGGGGGGAGAGAGGCACTTGATACTGGCACATGGGGGGAGGAGAGAGGCACTTGATACTGGCACTTTTGAGTTGGGGGGTGGAACTATGATACTAGGACATGGGGGGAAGGAGAGAGGCACTTGATACTGGCACATGAAGGGGGTTGGCACTTGATACTGGCACATGGGGGGTTTGGCACTATGATACTGGCACATGGGGGTGGAAAGGAGAGAGGCACTTGATACTGGCACTTTTTTTTGGGGGGGGGGAATGGCACTTTGATACTGGCACTTTTTTTGGGGGGGAGATGGCACTATGATACTGGCACATGGGGGGGGGTTGGCACTTGATACTGGCACATGGGTGGTTGGAAGGAGAGAGGCACTTGATACTGGCACTTTTTTGGGGGGGAGATGGCACTATGATACTGGCACATGGGGGTGGGAAGGAGAGAGGCACTTGATACTGGCGCTTTTTTTTGGGGGTGACACTATGATACTGGCACTTTTTTGGGGGGATGGCACTATGATACTGGCACATGGGGGTTTGGCACTTGATACTGGCACATGGGGGTGGGAAGGAGAGAGACACTTGATACTGGCACTTTTTTGGGGGGAGGAGAGAGGCACTTGATACTGGCACATGGGGGGTTTTGGCACTATGATACTGGCACATGGTGGGTGGGAGGGAGAGAGGCACTTGATACTGGCACATTGCGGGGGGGAGATGGCACTATGATACTGGGACATGTGGGGGAGAGGAGAGAGGCACTTGATACTGGCACATGATGGGGGGCATCTATGGGGACACTTACTGGCACATTATTGGGGGGCATTATGGGGGACACTAGGCCGGCAGCCTATCAAAGGCCGGACACTGAGGACATCTACTGAGGCACTATATATGGGGCATTTTATACTGGTACATTATGGGGGGCACTAGCAGGAAGGGGGGAGAGGAGCACTATGGGGGAATCTACTGGGGGCACTATATAGGGGTATTTTATACTGGCACAATATGGGGGCACTATGGGGACATTAGCTCAACTGGGGGCATTACAAGGGGGTATTTTTTGCACTGTCACATTATAAGGAGAATTATTTCTACTAGGGGGGGCATTATGGTGGGCTTTATTACTCCTCATGGTATGACCCCCTAGTAGCAGCACCAGCCTCTCCCTGCTCTGCTATCCCTCTGCCCCTTCTCCAAATCCTTATTATGAAATCTTTCTCATTAGGATAAAACACATCATCAGCTCCGCCGAGCCCCCGGCCAAAGTGTGGAAGTGGCGTCTGAGATCCCCAAGGGCCAAGCCAAGAAACTGTACGTTTTCATGTGGAGTATGTTTGTTATACACATATAACATACACTGTGCCCCACAATATACAGTATATGCTACACTGTGCCACACAATATACAGTATATGCTACACTGTGCCACACAATATACAGTATACCGCTACACTGTGCTCCACAATATACAGTATACCTCTACACTGTGCCACACAATATACAGTATACCTCTATACTGTGCCACACAATATACAGTATACCTCTATACTGTGCCCCACAATATACAGTATACCTCTACACTGTGCCACACAATATACAGTATACCGCTACACTTTGCCACACAATATACAGTATACCGCTACACTGTGCCCCACAATATACAGTATACCGCTACACTGTGCCCCACAATATACAGTATACCTTTACACTGTGCCACACAATATACAGTATACCTCTACACTGTGCCACACAATATACAGTATACCGCTACACTGTGCCACACAATATACAGTATACCGCTACACTGTGTAGTCTGTTCTATAAGCACCATTGTTTTGTGGCGGCGGACAGAAAATAATCTGGAAGTGCCCCTCCTGAGACCAGGCTCTGACTGCTAGGGGGGGTCTGCTGAGCTAACGGATGCCCATATGGCAGTAGCACCACCATAGCCCCATATATGGCTAAAAAATGATTGCTTCGGGCGGGTGACACCATTTTCTACCGCACCGGGTGACACCAGCCCTAGCAACACCACTGCCTCAAAAACATTAGGGGCAAGGGCCTGCTGGTGACCCTCTAAAACATTAGGAGTGAGGGCCTGCTGCTGATCTGACTATCTAAAACATTAGGGGTGAAGGGGCAAGGGCCTGCTGCTGACCTGTTCATCTAAAAAAAATTGGGGACGAGGGCCTGCTGCCGAGCTGACCATCTAAAAAAATTGTGGGCAAGGGCCTGCTGCCGAGCTGACCATCTAAACATTAGAGGTGAGGGTCTACTGCTGAGCTTAACATCTAAAACATGAGGGGTGAGGGCCTGCTGCTGAGCTGACCATATAAATAATTTTGTGGGCGAGGGCCTGCTGCTGAGCTGACCATATAAAGAAAATTGTGAGCGAGGGCCTGCTGCCGAGCTGACCATCTAAAAAATTAGGAGTCAGACTCTGTTGCTGAGCTGACCCTCTAAAACATTATGGTTGAGGGCCTGCTGTGGACCCTCAAAAACATTATGGGTGAGGGCCTGCTGGTGACCCTCTAAAACATTAGGAGCAAGGGCCTGCTGGTGACCCTCTAAAACATTAGGGGCAAGGGCCAGCTGCTAATCTGACCATCTAAAAAATGGCAGCAGTTGAGCAAGATGCACACAGCGATACATTAGACCACCCTTTAATACTGAGGCACAGTAATTATTATTATTATTATTTATTAAAGTGCCATTCATTACATGTACAAATGAAAAGCTGTATACAGTACATACATAATGCAATCTATTGCAATAAGCATAAACAAGATGAGTTACAAACTGGTACAGAAGGAGAGAGAACCCTGCCCACGAGGGCTTACAATATACAAGGTATGGGGGAAGGACACAGTAGGTGAAGGTAAAGCTGGTCATAGGGGCATAGCAACAGGGTCACTGTAGGTTGTAGACTTGTCTGAAGAGGTGGGTTTTCAGGTTTCTTTTGAACGTTTACACTGTAGTTGAGAGTCTGATATATTTGGGGTAGAGAGTTCCATATTATAGGGGATGCACAGTAGAAATCTTGGAGGCGATTGTGGTAAGAGGTGATAAGAGGAGAGTAGAGTAGGAGGTCTTGTGAGAATTGGAGATTACGTGCGGAAGTGTATCAGGAAAGTAGCTCAGAGATGTATGGAGGGGATAGGTTGTGGACAGCCTTGTATGTATTTGTTAGTATTTTGAACTGAATTCTCTGGGCAATGAGGAGCCAGTGAAGGGATTGGCAGATGGAAGAGGCAGAGGAGTAACGGGGTGAGGGGTAGATTATTTAGACAGCAGAGTTGAGGATAGATTGGATGGGTATAAGAGTGCTAGATGGAAGGCCGCATAGGAGGATGTTACATTTGTCTAGGCAGGAGATTATGAGGCCATGTGCAAGGATTTTTTCAGACTCCTGGATGAGGAATGAATAAATTAACAGTATAACAGAGATTGTGGCAGCAGTTCAACAAGATTAATGCAACAATATATTAGACCACACTTTAATACTGAGGAATAGTAATTCTATGACAAGGGATAGCTATCTACTGATTGGCTGGCTGAATGGCATTATGAATAATATCGCTTTTCCGGGTTTTTTACTTTCCGTTTGCAATACATGCAGCAACCATTTTAAAATAAAAACCTGATTTGTTACAACAGAGTGTGAGGAAATTCAAGGCAAATTAAATTTTTCCTATACTTCGGATCGAATTTTACTTTGGATGCTTCGATTTGCTCAACACTAATGACTTTATGTTGAACAAATCCTGGAGTCTCCAGCATCCGAAAAAATCTGCGTCATCTTTATTTCAATTCCGGTTAAAAGTACATAGGTAAGACTTCACCACCCTCCACCACAGGTTAACATGTTTCAATTAACCCCTGGTTGCACACCTCAAAATCTACTTGCCACCATCAACATGATATTTAACTTCTCAAGTTCGGTGCATATATTTAACCACTTCAACCCCCCTAGCTGAAACACCCTTAATGACCAGGCCACTTTTTACACTTCTGCACTACACTACTTTCACCGTTTATCGCTCGGTCATGCAACTTACCACCCAAATGAATGTTACCTCCTTTTCTTCTCACTAGTAGAGCTTTCATTTGGTGGTATTTCATTGCTGCTGACATTTTAACTTTTTTTGTCATTAATTGAAATTTAACGAAATTTTTGCAAAAAAATGACATTTTTCACTTTCAGTTGTAAAAAAATGATTGGGTAAAAAAAAATGGTTTGGGTAAAAGTTATAGCGTTTACAAACTATGGTACAAAAATGTGAATTTCCGCTTTTTGAAGCAGCTCTGACTTTCTGAGCACCTGTCATGTTTCCTGAGGTTCTACAATGCCCAGACAGTAGAAAAACCCCACAAATGACCCCATTTCGGAAAGTAGACACCCTAAGGTATTCGCTGATGAGCATAGTGAGTTCATAGAACTTTTTATTTTTTGTCACAAGTTAGCAGAAAATGATGAATTTTAAATTTTTTTTTTATTTCCTTACAAAGTCTCATTTTCCACTAACTTGTGACAAAAAATAAAAACTTCCATGAACTCACTATGCCCATCATGAAATACCTTGGGGTGTCTTCTTTCCAAAATGGGGTCACTTGTGGGGTAGTTATACTGCCCTGGCATTTTAGGGGCCCAAATGCGTGCAAAGCAGTTTGAAATCAAAATCTGTAAAAAATGGCCGGTGAAATCCGAAAGGTGCTCTTTGGAATGTGGGCCCCTTTGCCCACCTAGGCTGCAAAAAAGTGTCACACAACTGGTATCGCCGTACTCAGGAGAAGTTGGGGAATGTGTTTTGGGGTGTCATTTTACCCATGCTGGGTGAGATAAATATCTTGGTCAAATGCCAACTTTGTAAAAAAAAAAGTTGTCTTTTGCCGAGATATTTCTCTCACCCAGCATAGGTATATGTAAAATGACACCCCAAAACATATTCCCCAACTTCTCCTGAGTATGGCGATACCACATGTGTGACACTTTTTTGCAGGCTAGGTGGGCAAAGGGGCCCACATTCCAAAGAGCACCTTTCAGATTTCACCGGCCATTTTTTACATATTTTGATTTCAAACTACTTTGCACGCATTTGGGCCCTTAAAATGCCAGGGCAGTATAACTACCCCACAAGTAACCCCATTTTGGAAAGCAGACCCCCCAAGGTATTTTGTGATGGGCATAGTGAGTTCATTGAAGTTTTTATTTTTTGTCACAAGTTAATGGAATATGAGACTTTGTAAGAAAACAAAATAATCATCATTTTCCGCTAATTTGTGACAAAAAATAAAAAATTCTAGGAACTCGCCATGCCCCTCACGGAATACATTGGGGTGTCTTCTTTCCAAAATGGGGTCACATGTGGGGTAGTTATACTGCCCTGGCATTTTAGGGGCCCAAATGCGTGAGAAGTAGTTTGAAATCAAAATCTGAAAAAATTCCCTGTGAAATCTGAAAGGTACTCTTTGGAATGTGGACCCCTTTTTACGCATGTAGGCTGCAAAAAAGTGTCACACATGTGGTATCGCCGTACTCAGGAGAAGTTGGGCAATGTGTTTTGGGGTGTCTTTTTACATATACCCATGCTGGGTGAGAGAAATATCTCGGTAAAAGACAAATTTTCCCATTTTTTTATACAAAGTTGGCATTTGACCAAGATATTTATCTCACCCAGCATGGGTATATGTAAAATGACACCCCAAAACACATTCCCCAACTTCTCCTGAGTACGGCGATACCACATGTGTGAAACTTTTTTGCAGCCTACATGCGCAAAGGGGCCCAAATTCCTTTTAGGAGGGCATTTTTAGACATTTGGATCCCAGACTTATTCTCACGCTTTAGGGCCCCTAAAAAGCCAGGGCAGTATAAATACCCCACAAGTGACCCCATTTTGGAAAGAAGACACCCCAAGGTATTCAATGAGGGGCATGGCGAGTTCATCAAAATTTTGGGAGTGTGATCAGGGAGTGTATATGGGGTGATCACCCCCCTGTCAGGCTCCATTCAGACGTCCGTATGTGTTTTGCAGATCCGATCCATGGATGTGTGGATCCGCAAAACACATACGGTCGTCTGAATGGAGCCTTACAGGGGGGTGATCAATGACAGGGGGTGATCAGGAAGTCTATATGGGGTGATCACCCCCCTGTCATTGATCACCCCCCTGTAAGGCTCCATTCAGACGTCCGTATGTGTTTTGCGGGTCTGATCCATGGATGCATAGATCCGTAAAACACATACGGACGTCTGAATGGAGCCTTACAGGGGGGTAATCATCCCATATAGACTCCCTGATCACCCCTCTGTAAGGCTCCATTCAGACGTCCGTATGTGTTTTGCAGATCCGATCCATGGATGCGTGGATCCGCAAAACACATACGGACCTCTGAAGGGAGCCTTACAGGGGGGTGATCAATGACAGGGAAGTGATCAGGGAGTCTATATGGGCTGATCACCCCCCTGTAACTGATCACCCCCCTGTCAGGCTCCATTCAGACGTCCGTATCTGTTTTGCGGATCCGATCCATAGATGTGTTTGTTTTTTTGGCACAAGTTAGCGGAAATAGATTTTTTTTTGTTTTTTCTCACAAAGTCTCCCTTTCCTTTAACTTGGGACAAAAATTTAAATCTTTCATGGACTCAATATGCGTCTCACGGAATACCTTGGGGTGTCTTCTTTCCGAAATGAGGTCACATGTGGGGTATTTATACTGCCCTGGCATTTTAGGGGCCCTAAAGCGTGAGAAGTCTGGAATATAAATGTCTAAAAAATTTTACGCATTTGGATTCCGTGAGGGGTATGGTGAGATTTTATTTTTTGACACAAGTTAGTGGAATATGAGACTTTGTAAGAAAAAACAAAAAACAAAAAAAAAAATAAAAAATCTATTTCCGCTAACTTGTGCCAAAAAAATGTCTGAATGGAGCCTTACAGGGGGGTGATCAATGACAGGGGGGTGATCAGGGAGTCTATATGGGGTGATCACCACCCTGTCATTGATCACCCCCCTGTAAGGCTCCATTCAGACGTCCGTATGTGTTTTGCGGATCTGATCCATGGATGCGTGGATCTGTAAAACACATATGGACGTCTGAATGGAGCCTTACAGGGGGGTGATCACAGACAGGGGGGTGATCAATGACAGGGGGGTGATCAGGGAGTGTATATGGGGTGATCACCCCCCTGTCAGGCTCCATTCAGACGTCCGTATGTGTTTTGCGGATCCGATCCATGGATGCGTGGATCCGCAAAACACATACGGACCTCTGAATGGAGCCTTACAGGGGGGTGATCAATGACAGGGGGTGATCAGGGAGTCTATATGGGGTGATCACCCCCCTGTCAGGCTCCATTCAGACGTCCGTATGTGTTTTGCGGATCCACGCATCCATGGATCCCCTTGACGGCCGTAACCAATAGCTTAACAGCTGCTCACACAGTGCTATTAGCCGGGCGCATACAGCCTGCGGTGACCTCATCGCTAGGCGACTGCACACGTGATCTCGGAGACACGCCCCCCCCCCCCCCTGTGCGGCTATGACCAATGGGTCTCTTGTAACACAGAAACGGGGCGTTACCTAGGGCATATAACCCTTGTTTGTTCAGCGCGCCGACGCTAATACCCCGAACCCCTGACGAAGCCGCATCGCGGCGAAACATGTCGGGTGGGGACTAGTGTTAGGCGCTCTTTTTAGCTCAGCTGGCAGCAAATGTGTAAACCCCACGCATTAGTGGGGCTTTAGTTCTGTGTGTGTGTGTAATTAGTGTGGTGTTGTTAGGTACCAGTGTTAAAGACAACCAACGTATTGGTGTCCGGAACTTGGGCCCAGGTCCCAGGACACCAAGCAATAGGATATACCCAATTGTGGCTAACTGTTACCAATCACCCATCTGCACATTATCTTCTCAAAGTAAATGAGAGGAAGCAAGTTTTTACACAAATTTGCATTGCCACCTGATAGTTTTAAAATGTGTGGTTTCTGTGGGGTATCTATCAACTCCCTTTTTTAAAATGAATCAAATAAAGTATTTGGCTTTTATCTTCCAAATTAGTAGACCCCTATAGGGACTTTCTTTGGTCTGTTGACCAGTGGTGTATTTGATCCGTAAAACACATACGGACGTCTGAATGGAGCCTTACAGGGGGGTGATCAATGACAGGGGGGTGATCAGGGAGTCTATATGGGGTGATCACCACCCTGTCATTGATCACCCCCCTGTAAGGCTCCATTCAGACGTCCGTATGTGTTTTGCGGATCTGATCCATGGATGCGTGGATCCGTAAAACACATATGGACGTCTGAATGGAGCCTTACGGGGGGTGATCACAGACAGGGGGGTGATCAATGACAGGGGGGGTGATCAGGGAGTGTATATGGGGTGATCACCCCCCTGTCAGGCTCCATTCAGACGTCCGTATGTGTTTTGCGGATCCGATCCATGGATGCGTGGATCCGCAAAACACATACGGACCTCTGAATGGAGCCTTACAGAGGGGTGATCAATGACAGGGGGGTGATCAATGACAGGGGGTGATCAGGAAGTCTATATGGGGTGATCACCCCCCTGTCAGGCTCCATTCAGAAGTCTGTATGTGTTTTGCGGATCCGATCCATGGATGCGTGGATCCGTAAAACACATACGGACGTCTGAATGGAGCCTTACAGGGGGGTGATCAATGACAGGGGGTGATCAGGAAGTCTATATGGGGTGATCACCCCCTGTCATTGATCACCCCCCTGTAAGGCTCCATTTAGACGTCCGTATGTGTTTTGCGGGTCTGATCCATGGATGCGTAGATCCGTAAAACACATACGGACGTCTGAATGGAGCCTTACAGGGGGGTAATCATCCCATATAGACTCCCTGATCACCCCCCTGTAAGGCTCCATTCAGACGTCCGTATGTGTTTTGCAGATCCGATCCATGGATGCGTGGATCCGCAAAACACATACGGACCTCTGAATGGAGCCTTACAGGGGGGTGATCAATGACAGGGGGTTGATAAATGACAGGGGGTGATAAGGGAATCTATATGGGGTGATCACCCCCCTGTCATTGATCACCCCCCTGTAAGGCTCCATTCAGACGTCCGTATGTGTTTTGCGGATCCGATCCATGGATGCGTGGATCCGTAAAACACATACGGACATCTGAATGGAGCCTTACAGGGGGGTGATCAATGACAGGGGGGTGATCAGGAAGTCTATATGGGGTGATCAGGGGTTCATAAGGGGTTAATAAGTGACAGGGGGGGTGTAGTGTAGTGTAGTGGTGTTTGGTGCTACTTTACATGGTGTGTTCAATAAAAACATGGTAACATTAAATTTTTTGTGTGTTATTAGTTTAAGCAGACTGTGATTGTCTATTGTTGTGACTTAGATGAAGATCAGATCACATTTTATGACCAATTTGTGCAGAAATCCATATCATTCCAAAGGATTCACATAGTTTTCATTGCAACTGTATATAGTCAATCCCCAAGCCACAGGAATATCCAGTGCAGTAAATAATTGTATTACCAAACACAACAGAAATTTGGATAACTTTCAGGTATATGTGATTGAGAAAGTGTCACTTCCTTTTAGGGGTGGTAATCTAAAGAAAATAAATATTATTACGTGAGGCTTTCTGGATATTTAGATTAGGTACCCGTTCCCCGTCAGGACTCAATACACTTCAGCATAGAGAAATCCATGTAGTACGGTACTCACTTGAAACTCCTGTAGGCAGGCCGGGCGAGCGGCGGCAGCGTAATGTCGTTCACTACGTCACACACCTGCTCCACCTGCTTCATTCATAAATTGGGAGGAGACACTGGACACTGTTATATGAGGGGATCTGTGGATGACACTGTTATGGGGGGGATCTGTGGATGAAACATATAAAGATGCTATATATGTGTCATCCACAGATCCCCCCATAGCAGTGTCATCCACAGATCCCCCATAATAGTGTCATCCACAGACCACCATTAGTTCAAAACTTACCAAAAGCACACCTTTTGGTTCAAAATATTTTTTTTCTTATTGTCCTCCTTTAAAACCTAGGTGGTTCTTATGGGTCGGTGCGTCTTATAGGGCGGAAAATACGGTATATTTATTTAATTTTTTTTGGGAGAGGTGCATTGTCAGCATGGGCCATTTGTGTCGCAAGATCTACACACACATGAATTGAAAACCCAGTCATTTATAGTCTGAGCACCTACCAAGATTAGGGTATTAATTGATCTCTAAAGAAAAAATATGGGGGGTTCAGCCCGCACAACCCTATGCAGGTGCACATTGCTATGCTGAAATACAGATACAAATGCAAAACACAAATGCAATCGCACTCTGCAAACCAGCACTCTGCCTTGCCTTTATGCTGGATGTTAAATAAGGCATTGGTGTACATTTTGGCCAAAGCGTAATAAGCCACTCACCTCGTCAAGGTCGCCTTCATGAGTGGTCCCTAACACTAGTTCCCACCTGTTATGGGCCACGACAGCCACACAAAGTCCAGGGAGCGCAGGTACAGCATGCACGGCAGGGCAGGGCAGAGTGCTGGTTTGCAGAGTGCGATTGCATTTGTGTTTTTGCGTTTGTATCTGTATTTCGCCATAGCAATGTGCACCTGCATAGGGTTGTGTGGCTGTCGTGGCCCATAACAGGTAGGAACTAGTGTTAGGGACCACTCATGAAGGCGACCTTGACGTGGTGAGTGGCTTATTACGCTTTGGCCAAAATGTACACCAATGCCTTATTCAACATCCAGCAAAAAGGCAGGGCAGAGTGCTGGTTTGCAGAGTGTGATTGCATTTGTGTTTTTGCGTTTGTATCTGTATTTCGCCATAGCAATGTGCACCTGCATAGGGTTGTGCGGGCTGAACCCCTCATATTTTTTCTTTGAAGTATATATTGGAGGCGTGGAGATCTCCAAGCAGTCATGCACACCTGACCAGTTAGTCTGCCCTGGAGGCTGGTTTTAAAGTCAGTATAAAACTGAGGCTGCTTACATAGCACCTACCAGTAGCCATTTGGCTCCAGGAGAAGTATATAGTGGGCTCAGCATGCATGTTGGTACTTGCATCCCTGGATCCGATGAAAGCTGTGATGGCACCGGACGGGGTTAAAAGCAGAGTGTGCTTGGCGTGCATGCTGTACCTGCGCTCCCTGGACTTTGTGTGGCTGTCGTGGCCCATAACAGATAGGAACTAGTGTTAGGGACCACTCATGAAGGCGACCTTGACGTGGTGAGTGGCTTATTACGCTTTGGCCAAAATATACACCAATGCCTTATTCAACATCCAGCATAAAGGCAGGGCAGAGTGCTGGTTTGCAGAGTGCGATTGCATTTGTGTTTTTGCGTTTATTAATTGATCTCTGCCTAGATTTGGAACTAAGAGACTGTTCACACATTGCGGTTTTCCTGGAGGTGCTCTTTTTTTATTGTATTCAAGATACGCCTTTGTATTTTTATATTGTGTTTTTAATTTCACTTGTCTGTAGAGTAGCTTTGTGTATATGAGCAAGCTATTTAGCAGAAAATGGTATTAAATATATGCACCGAACTTGAGATGTTAAATATCATGTTGGTGGTGGCAAGTAGATTTTGAGGTGTGCAACCAGGGGTTAATTGTTCCTCTGTCCACATACACCTGTTCCCCCCCCCCCCGCCCCCGCCCCCGCCCCCTTTCCTTTTTCCTTTCCTTTTTCCTTTCCTTTTTCCTTTCCTTTCTATTGGTGAACAAAGACTATTTCCCCCTAGGTGTTGCACACGTCAGATGCTGGAGACTCCAGAATTTGTTTAACTATCCAAAGGATGAGTCCGGTCCACTCTGTGCACAGAACAAGAATGGTGAGCTGGAACTTTTTTACTTATGAGCATTAATGACTTGTTTGGTCAACAAAAAGCACTAGTGATGCTGGCTTTTATGCAAAAGGCTTTAAATTTCTAATCGCTATTCATTTCAATGTTTTTACGTTAAAAGACAATAAAATTTGTGTATGGTAATGTACTGTGAAAACAGTCACATGAAATCTATTATTGTATATGCTAAAGATGATCAAATTTCCTGAAATTCATTTTGTTCTAATTCTATCAATTTGGCAATCAGATTCGGTACTAATAAATTTGGTCCGAATATAAAGTGCAATGATTGCCCTGAAAAAGTCAGGTATAACACTACTCAATCTTTTTTAAGCTCTTTACATAAGGACAGCATTAATTATAAGAAGGTGACAGTGACATTTATGGCTGTGGGTAAACACATTGTAGTCGTGATATCTAATTGCCTGTGTAAAAACACTCCGCACTGACGGATTTCTTTCTTAATTAAAACAGTCTCCAAAAATAATCTCTTTTTGGTGGCAGATGTCTTCTGAACCTGGAAAATCGTGTCCACCATTTAGGGCATATTGAGTGGGAAGAATCACAAAAGTTTCAGTTTTGCTGAAATTAAAACCTTTTGGGGAATTAATAATGAAATTGATTTGTGTAGAATCAATTCACCGGTCTCTAGTATATGTCCTAATTTTAGTTCTACAGATTCTTTACAGCCTATATTTTAACATATTCTGTTCAGGATAATAACGCCAGTACAGCCTAAAAATGAGCAGACTGAATAAAAATAGCACTAAACTAACAACTGTCCAGATGTCCCTGAGAACAGGAGCTGCAATATAATGATCTAGAAGACCTTACATATACAAAAAGATGCACACTATAGTGACAGGGAGTTTGGAGTGTGTAAATTCAAGCATAATGTACTAGCTAACCTTGAGTTTTTAAAATTCAGTTGCTCGTGCACGCGACCGTGCCGTTTTTTGAGGTCTGCAAACCATGGATCCGCAAAAAAACAGAAGCCGCCGGTGTGCCTTCTGCAATTTGCGGAACGGAACGCGCGGCCCATTGTAGACATGATTATTCTTGTCCGCAAGACAATTGGAGATGCTATTTTATTATTTTTTTTGCGGGGCCCTGGAACGGAGCAACGGATGTGGACAGCACATGGAGTGCTGTCCGCATCTTTTGCATCCCCATTAAAGTGAATGGGTCCGCATCAGAGCTGCAAAAACTGCGGCTCGGGTGCGGACCATAACTATGGTCGTGTGCATGAGGCCTAAAACAGATGGAAGAGATTAAAGTTAAAAGTGTTCTCTGGGATTTTAATATTGATGACCTATCCTCAGGATAATTTATCAATATCAGATTGGCGGGTGTCCGACCCCCGGCACCCCCACCGATCAGATGCATGAAGGGAAGGCACGTGCAGTGTGCGCGTGCTGTCTCCCTACTCTCTTACTGTTCACTGCTGCTATATCTATGGTGAGCAGGAAGAGAGAAGGGAGATGGCACTGCACACACTGATCATACAGCTGATCGGCTGGGGTGCCGGGTCTCCAAACCCCTCTGATCTGATATTGATGATATTGAGGTCATGAATAGTAAAAGCCCAGAGAACACCTTTAACAAAAAGGTAATGTCACAGTATCTAAAATTACTTACGGTAAGTTGGTAAGTATGTGGTAAAGGTCTAAATACAAAGTGAATCTGGTTGTCCAAATACATGTACTGTAAATATTGTGGGGATTCGCTCTGATAGGTAGGATAAGCGGGCGCAGTACAGAGGCAAAATACAAGTTTGTAATTCAAACTTCAGTGTTTATTCACACATGATGCCAAAAACAAAATGTCACTTTTGCAGTGTTGGTGTTACTTCACACCCAATGGCAAGTTAATAAAACAAAATTCACCTAGGTGGCAGTTCTGCCTCTGAAGGTTCGAATACAGCCTTTAGGCGGCCTGTTCCCCTGACACACTGGTCTCCGCTCTCCAGCCCAACACTGGCCTCAGATCTCAGCACACAGACCTACTAAGCTCCACTGTCATACGGACGTAATCCTCCCCACCTGACAGTGCTGGCTGGTTTTTATGCCTGGCAAAACCCGGCCTGGAACGTGGGGAGTAGTCACCTACCCATCACTTTGACTACTCCCAGCCATCAGTAACTTACTGTCCACGGTCAGTACCAGAACCAATAACCGATCACCCGGGTTACAGATCCGGACCCGAGCCTGACGATTATAGACCCGACTGGGCTCAGTGAGCTGCCTCCATATGCTCCCTAACAAGAGGCAACACTGTCTCTACCCGTTCTTGCATCTGGGTAACGTACTCAATAACCCTTTTATATGGAGTGGGCTGTTGTTCCCATGCCTCTTTGGCTACATCCAAGAGACTGTGAGGGTGTCTGCCATATAGCAGTTTGAAGGGAAAGAACCCAGTAGAGGTCTGGGGTACCTTCTTCTGCCATCTGCTTTTCCTCCTTTTCCACATCATCTAATATCAATGAGAATATGTCATCAGTAGCATTCAGCTCCTTCTCTCTGTATCTTACTGACTTTTCTAGGACATGGAGACTTTGAAGGATGATTTGGAAGAAGTAAAGCCAGCAAAAGATGAGGCTGGTCATCACTAAGACCTGCCCCCCCTCCCCCCAAGGGGGTGCATACTGGTTGGCATTGGTTGGCACACTGGCAGTAGCATCATAAAGGCTTCCATCTTATTGGCATTGAATTACATATCTTAGTTTATGGCTGATGTAGGAATAGGTAAATGAAGGAATCTAATATATAACGCTGAGTGTATGTGCATATGTATGTCCGCTAAAGGAATCCGCACTGTCGCATTTACAATCACGAAATTTGGCACACAGGTACATCAGGTGTCCGGGAAGGTTTTAGACCAGGTCTCTGCTCTCTCGGTCATACCGTTCCTGAGATATTCCCCCCCAAAAAATGCATTAGCCAATAGAAGCTTGGTCACATGACCCTTATCAGCCAATAGAAGCTTGCAGGTCCTCCAGTCTCCAAATACACAGTTTTACTCCAGGTTTTCATAACAACCCAGCTATTTATCTTCACTGCCGTAGGAGAGCTTTAAAGTAAATATGTCACAAGGATAATTGCTATTGAAGTAGAGCCATGGCCTAATAGCACTTAGTTGTGCCTTTATTTCAGAAATAGCCCCCTCCCACTCCTGAGGCCGACAAAGATTGATAAAATAAAGGTAAAAATCAACTTCTGTTAGCTGCAGGGGTGGGAAGGAGGGTTACTTTCTCCCTGCAGCTCACACTCAGACAGAACAGTACTGAGCTGTTCAAAAGGACATGCCCCCGATTCAGTAAAGGCCACTGTTAAGGGGGCGGGCCCCTGTGGAGGTCACTGTCAATGGGGTGGTATGCTGTGAAAGTCACTGTTAAAGGGGAAGGCTACTGTTAAGGTCAAAGTTAAGGTGGTGGGCTGCTGTGAAGGTGAAATTTTAAGGGACGGGGCACTGTGGGGGGGGGCAGTGTTAAGGGGTGGGGGCTGTGGAGGTCACTGTTTTGGGGGAGGGGTGCTGTAGATGTCACTCACTGTTATAGTGGATAGTGTTGATATTTTTTAACGACACACAAACATTAAATTAAATATATAAAATATACCCGAGCGATGCCGGATCCTTCAGCTAGTAAATAAATAAAAAAAACTGATGCAGAATAAGTGTCCCTGCAGTCTCCCTGTACTCTCCCTCTCCAATATTCTTCTATTAATCATTTTCAGCAACACTGTCCCTAGTGCATGAGCTTTTGCCATGTCTCTCTCTATGATCAGCTCACAGGACAATGGCGGAGACTGCACGAGATGAGGGTTTTATAGGGCTGTGACATCACAGAAGATGTCTATCTGTGGATTGGCTGGCTGCACAGCATTATGGATGATCTCGTGTTCTTCTTACTTTCACTTTGTAACACGTGCAGCCACCATTTTAAGAAAAACTGATTTGTTACCACAAAGTGTGAGAAAATTCGTATTCTTTGCAAATCAAAGTTTTCCTAAACTTCAGACCAAATTCCGCTTCGAATGCTTTGCGCAACACTGCTTCTAAGCAGAGACCGAGCAGTGCTCTTAAAAGGGAAGTGCAGCAATTTGTAGCATTGAAAAACATAGCTTAAAAGAACAGAGAAAACATAGCTTCAAAATAAATCAGGAATTGGGAGATGAGTCATGCGGCTGGCTTCCTGCTGGCTTTGACAGCCAGGCTTGTCTTTGACAGGTCTTTCCCTATAAACAGATAGGAAGACACTTGTAAATCAAGCCAATCCAGTTTGGGTACTGTAAGGGTACGGACAGGTTTCTTAATGCAGTTTTGGAAGCCAAAACCAGGAGTGAATTTAAAAAGAGGAAAGCTGTATCTGTCCTTTATACTTCATTTGCTTTTATGATTCACTCTTGATTTTTGCTTCCAAAACTGCATGCAGAAACCTGACCCTGGTTGTGGTTGTACCCGGATGATCCTGACAGGTTCCTTTTAATGGGGCCCATAACTGCATGTTTCACATTGTTTTTGTTTACCTCTTTATGTCTTTCACACTATATAGACATATGATTTACTATCTGTAAAGAAGGTATCACTGAAACTGCTTCTGAAATGTTGTTGGATTTGGTCATACACTATCTTTTATTCGGAATTACTCAAAGTCAGGGTCGATAATGTGTGATTATAACTTGAAGTAGAAAACAATCCAGCTAGCTGGACATGGCCTCTTCAATCAGTTATTTTTTTATTTTACTTCTAGGGATCCCTGTACATTTCAGATACTAATAAATAAAATGTATAATACTATTGATATCTAAACGTGTACTATGTCTATTATATACTTTGCCGCTAATTCTTTAAATGTGCTTGTTAGAACTGTTCATTATGGTTCATGATTGGATTTTAATGCTACAGTAAAGATTCAGACTTACTAGTGACTGATGAGCAAATTTCCTGAAATTTGATTCGGATTCGATTTGGCTGAATCAGTGGACTTATTAAGGTCAGAATAAATTTGATCCAAATAAAAGTGCCCCAATTGCCCTGAAAAGTTGTGGATTACATTATGGGGTTTCCTATGACTCTTTGGACTCTTGATAAATTAGCTTGAATTGAATTTCAAAAATTCTGATTCAGGTTCAACAAATTTATTGGGAAAATTCAGGTTGAATTAAATTGGAACCAGTCAATACTTACTACATGTAAAGCAGTAGAAGAGACAGAGATACCATATTTACAAATTTATTTGGCACTTAGGGACAGCAGAAAACTGATTGGAACATCGGCCGGGACGTTTCGCAAACCGCAAGTTCGCGGCGGGCCGCATTCACTTAATGGCAGGGAAACCTGAAAAACCTTCAGGTCATATTTGCAGCCACAAAATACTTACTAGAAGTGCACAAATAGTCCCACAACACGGACAGTGACATGCCAGAGGAGGATCAATGGCAAAAATATGTATTTTAAACAGGAACCATTTTTATGCATCTTAAAGGGAAACTCTCAAAAATGTGCCCTGCTGGAGCCTCAAATATTATTTTTTTTAGGCCACAGGAGTACAGGCCCCAAAAATTAGGCATTCACCTGACAAAAGGCCTTTTATGCCGCTGTATATACATAAGACAAGGACCATTCTTTGTTCTGGGTGGTGGCGGATATGTATGGGCTTGCATGAGGAAATTCAATTACACGTGGTCGTCACAGGTGTTGAACTCCTACGAGATCCATGCCTCATTCATTTTTAGAAATGTGATGTAGTCCGTTAGCTAGGCGAGTGCGCTTATCGGTCACAATCCCCCCCCCCCCTGCACTGAATATCCTTTCGGACAGGACACTCGACGAGAGGAGAGCCAAGAGTTCCATGGCAAATTGTTCCGGCTCTGGCCACAGGTGAAGCCTGCACACCCAGTTGTCCAGGAGTTCCTCGCTTCTCAGAGCCTCCACATCGGGTTAACCTGGATCGGCTGGATCCGGAGGGCGGCTGTCGATGGGTTGGCTTCAAGAATTATCTTGTATCCGAAGTGACCAACACATCTTCAAACTGCCCTCTTCTTGCAGGTGCGGTAGGATTGGTACCTGCATCTGTTTTGCTGTGGGTGAAAATTACTCTGCAAGCGCCCGCAACAGCAGAATGCAGCATCTCTCGCAGCAAGGCCTGGAAATGCTGCAATCTGCCAGCCCTCTGTGATGCTCAAAGCATGTCCTCTATTTTGTGTTTGTACCGGGGATCCAAGTACGTTGCCACCCAGTACTGGTCCTTGACCTTTATGCTTTTTATACAGGGGTCCCTCTTCAAACACTAGAGCATGAAGGCCCCCATTTGCACTAAATTGGAAGCGGTGGAGCGCCCTGGCTTCTGCTCAGCACCCAGGAGAATGTCGTCCTCGGACTCCTCCCCCCAGCCATGGACAACACCAGGTTTCCCCGAAAAGTTCAAAGTGCCCCTCAAAGCCTGCTCTTCTTGCTCCTCCTACTTCCCCCAGCCACCATCATCCTCTGACTCCTTTTCACACTCCTGTTGACTTGTCTCAGATGTATTTTCCCCCCTGGAATTCATTCAGCATTGCGACTTCCTCATCTTCCAGCTCCTGTACTTCGACAGCTTGATCAATGACACAACGCAATGCACGCTCCAGAAATAAGGTGCAAGGTACGATGTCACTGATGGCTGCGACTGACCAAATGGCCGCAGAAGTCTACATGCATCCCACATGAGCAGCCACTGGCGCGGTGAAAATAAACCAAGCTCCCCAGAACCTGTCCTGCCGCAGAGTTTGTACAGGTAGTCGTTAATGGCACGCTGGGCTGTTCCAGCAATTCGGACTGTCACAAATCAGACATCTGATGGGCAGGTGGTGTCGCAGCTGAACGTCAGCAAGGCGAGCCATGTCCGTGTAAGATCTTCTAAAATTGCCAGAGATTTTCCTGGCCTGCCGCAAGACTTCTTGGACCCCGGGGTATTTGGCAACGAAACGCTGCACGACTAAGTTCAGTACGTATGCAATCCACAGCACGTGTGTCATTTTGCCCAGTTTCAGTGCGCTCAGAAGTGTGGCACCGTTATCGCACACCACTTTACCAACTGTCAAATTGAGCGGGTCTAGCTACTGATCGGCCTACGACTGCAGAGCTGAAAGCAGTGCAAGACCGGTATGGCTCTTGGATTCCAGGCACAACAGATGCAGCACAGTATGGCAATGTCTCACCTGGCATGTCAAATAGGTTCTGGGGAGCTTGGAGGATGCAGCAGAATAGGTGGTAGCAGTGGAAAAAAGAAGTCAGCCGAGGAGGAGACAGAGGATGGAGTAGGAGGAGGATAAGAGGCAGGCCTGCATGCAATCCGTGAAGGTAACACCAAATCCACATGGATGCCACAGGTTACATGCTTGATGGCCATCAGAAGGTTCACCCAGTGGGCAGTAAAAGTTATGTACCTTCCCTGCCTGTGTTTGCTAGACCATGTATCTGTGGTAAGATGTATCTTGGCACCGACACTGTGTGCCAGAGATATAGTCACTTGCCGCTGAACGTGGACATATAGCTCTGGGATGCCCTTCTGGGAGAAATATTTCCTTCCGGGGACTTTCCATTGCAGTGTGCCAATGGCCACAAATTTTTTAAAGGCCTCTGAGTCCAACAGTTTATATGGCAGTAGTTGGCGGGCTAGTATTTCCTACAAGCCAGCGGTCAGCCGTCGGGCAAGAGGGTTATCCGGTGTCATCAACTTTTTAAGTTTGAACATTTAGGCCACGGAAACCTGCCTTCTGCCAGATCAATGCGACGACGGCACGGTGGAAGGTGGAATGGAGGAGAGAAGATAAGAAGAAGAGGCAGGACGCAGAGCGCCGGGAGTGTGGCTTTGTGGGTTTTGACGGTGTTGCTCCCACTGGGCTTGGTGATGAGAGGCCATGTGCCTTCTTAAGGCGGTCGTCCCTAGGTGAGTGTTGGGCTTACTGCGACTTATGCGTTGACAGCACAGGCTGCAGGTGGCAACACTATTGTCAGCAGCTGACACGTTAAAAAAAGCTCACACTGTGGAGCCATGTGCCGGCATCCTGGGAGCGCAAGATGTGACCGTGCATGGTGGATGGCTCGCTTCAGATACATTTGCAGTCTGATTTTTGCCTCTGGTGCACTGCGAGTTCTGCCTGCTTCTCCTCCTTCTCCTCCCTATCTGCTGCTCCATCTCTCCCTCTAAACTCCCCTCCTCTTTCTCTCTTGTGGGCACCCACAAGACGTCCAATGACACGTCATCATCATCACATTAACCACCACTGACATTAGAGATCTCGGAGTAGGCAGAAACAGCAGAGACCACCCTCCTTGGGCTGATCTGGGTACTGTCGTCAGACCACTGGGTTGCAGCCGTTGCTATCTCCTTTTCCTCATCCGATGCCAAGAATGGCTGCGCATCTGTAAGGTCTTGGAATAAATGGGAAAATAATTCCTCTGACTCGAATGGAGGGGCTATGGTGGTTGGGGGTGCTCACAGCAGAGAGCGAGGAGGGTGCAGATACAGAGGATAAGGGGGGAGCAGAAGTGGAAGGCTGAGTGAGCCACTCAACCAACTCTGGCGCATCCTTTTCCGTAATCACACGTACCTTCTCCAACTTCCCACTTAGGCTCCGGCCTGGTGCACCTGCCCGACCCCTACCACCCCTGCGGAATGGCCTGCCTCTTCCTCTGCCTGTCATTATCAAAATCGCCCTGTACCAAAGTCCCTAGAGAAGAGCAGTATTTGTGGAAGCAGGTATATCGCACCCCTCAATCAGTATTTTGTGGAAGCAGGTATATTGCACCCCTCAATCAGTTTTGCTGCACAATACAAATGCACTATATACTTTCTATGTTAGAAAGTATATTATAGGTATAGCACACCCCTCAATCATTTTTTTTTTGTGCAATAGGTATATCACACCAGTTGCAATTAGTTATTTCAATAGCATTTGTCCCTCTATATAGCTGCGGTATTGCAACAGAACCGCACACAACTGCTGCACAATACAAATGCGCTATAATTTACTTTCTATGTTAGAAAGTATATTTTAAGCATATCACACCCCTCAGTATAACACACCTATCGATAGCACACCTATACCAGTCCTTAAAAGGACTTTTGTGGCCCTATTAGCTAGCATTTGGTGTCCCTAACAGTCTGTCCCTGCTCCACAAAGCAACCTCTCCCTACAATAGCAAAACACAGACTGTAAAATGGCTGCCAGATTGGGTTCTGTTATAGGGTGGGGGTGTGTCCATGTGCTGAAACGTCTCAACTCGCTGTCCTGTCTCACCTGATGGATGTGTCATTTGTCAAAGTTCGGCTCAATGCAAAAGAATATGGTGCATGCGAACATCGCCATATGATCAGCGATTCGCGAACGAGTAAAGTTTGCTGTGAACCGCAAGGCCATCTCTAATTGGAAGCTTATGTGTGCACTGTAATACAGTCGAAGAATAGAATAGTATGATAACCTATAGATTCACATATTTCGCTATAATTTTAAAAGTTACATTAACATCTAGTATACTCTCTACAAAATGTTAGAAAGAAACACAAACAACTTGCAAACAAGTGCAATTTTAGTAAAGAAGTCAATATATGCCACATTTCACAGATGGATATAAAAGTTACTGCAATATAACATCCAAAGTAACAATTTTCAACAGAATTGCTTTGTGAGGAAAACAAAGTCAATGGTGCCCTCTAGTGGTCTTCCTAAAAACTTTATACAAAAAATGACTATTACAAAGAAAGGTGTAGCATGTCAGTTAATTGCAGATACATCTCTGAAAGGAAAGAACATGTTGAAGCCAAATTGTGTATGGGAGGTCCAAGTTCATATACCAAAACTGAGCTTACAAGAAGAGGAATAATGTATTACTAAGGGAGGTATAAATTCTAGCATGTTCTGTTCTCTGCCCATGTCTATCAAGTCTCTTCATTTTAGGGATCTTAAATTAGTCCAACCTATCATCTACATAGTCGTCATTTTGTCAGTATGATATGATTTGTTTTTCTATATTTACATCTGATGCAGAATTAAACGGGTATTCCAGTTATATAAAGTTATCCCATCTCCACAGGGCAGCACAGTGGCTTAAGGGTTGGCACTGGTGCCTTGCAGCCAGGGGCATAGCTATAGGGAGTGCAGAGCTAGCAGTCGCTACCGAGCCCAGGAGCCTGAGGGGGCCTAAAGACCCTTGAGCCACATAAGAAGACACTGGTATTATAGAAAGTACATGCTAGTCAAGTTACACTTCGACTGGTGGGAAGGGGTAAGGTCAAAGTGTCATTTCAATTTTTGCCTCAGGCAGCAGGAAGTCTATGTGCTTCCCTGCTCCTGGCCACAAAGCACCGAGGGAAGGGGGGCCCGAGCTGCACCAGGGCCCATTAACTTTTAGCTACACCCCTGCTTGCAGCACTGGAGTACTGGTTTAGAATCCGACCAAGGACATCATCTGCCTGAAGTTTGTATATTCTCCCTGTGTTTATGTGGGTTTCCTCCCAAACTTAAAAGACATACTGATAGGGAACTTCTATTGTGAGTTCCATTGGTGACAGCAAATGATAATGTCTGTAGAGTGCTGTGGAATATGTCAGCGCTATATAAGTGAAAAAAATAAAGATTGGTGGGGGTCCTACTGCTGGGACATACACGTCTCCCATGAATGAATACAGCAGCTGGTCGGGTATGCATGCAGTGGCTCAATTAATTTCTTTAGGAATTCAAGAGATAGCCGAGAGAAGCTTAAGGATTCTGATACAGAAAGGCTGAAAATACACATGTGGACATGGCCTAAGTTGACTATTAAAGATAAATAAATTAATTCTGCACAAATTGAATTAATTACAAATTTAACCAAAAATTTGAATAGTGGTGAATCCAACAGAAATTTATCAAAATTGTGGCTACCATTTTAAAGATCAGAAGACAAAGCACATTCTACCTAACAGGGATAATTTTCAGACTATTAAAGTGGTTAGATACAGTTCTAGGACACCCGAGTTTCATACACAACTTTACAGGGCAATTGGGGCACCTTCAAGTAATATTATTGGGACTCAATCAAATCTAACTGCCGATTCCCCCAAATTGGACCCAAAAACAAATTTTGGGAAAATTGCTTGTCTCTAATGACCATGCATCCTTCTTAAATTTAGATTGTTTTACTTTGTAAAGGGATCCGTTACGTCACGTATTGGCAATATAAAGAAAGATGTTGATAATTACATCCAAACTTCAGAAAGCAGGTAATATACAGTGATCAGCTAATTGTGATTTGACCTGAAATGGGGTTTTCTAGATCGGGAAACTCTAAGCTTTCATTAACATTTCATCCGTTCATATTATGCAGCAAGTGGGCTCAACATGTACATTAATGCTAGAGGCAGGCCACATGGCTGCTATAAGTCAGTAGAGAGGGGGGCTAAGATATTGTTGTCTGCATCCTTCATTTTAACACTGCAGGTGGCTATGTCATCTAGGGCTGCAGGTATCGACTATTTTTCTAATTGAGCATTTTATAAAAAAAATTGCATTGAGGATTTATTTGTGTCGAATTACTGTATTCAATTGAGTAATCGTTTCAGCCCTAATGTCATCCTGTAGTTTGGGGTGCAGTAATGGTCCACAATGTTGCTATGCCTCCCTCACAGCTATGTATGCTATTGTGGTTATAGCACCCTGTAAGAAATCTTCTGTCCAGTGGCTGACGTGCAATACCATTAACGTGTTTTCATATGGCTACAGAACAGAATCTGCAATCTTTTGTTTGCAAAAAGGTCATTCTATGTACTTTAGAAGGTCCAACATGAAGATAAAGGGACATTAATCTGTCAGGGAAAAAGGGAAGTGTGGTGAGATCCAGGCCATGGCTCCTGAGCTGTCTGTGCTATGCACAGACTCTGGAAAGGGCTGCCAATTCCTTTACAGTCCGTACAAATAAGGCCCTTTTTTCAGCGTCTGTGAAAAAAAATTAGATGTGTCTGTGATTTTTTTTTTTTAGGCTGGTGGTATTTGAGCAGATCATTATCATCATTTTCTGGTTAACACTAAAGACTACTTTAGTAGTAGTCATATCAATATATTGAGCGGAAGACCTATGTTACTCATAATCTTTGTCATTTAGTGTGGTTTTGCAATTTGTCCATAAAAAAATGTTGCCCGTGATTTTTAAATAAGTTGTCCTGAAAAGAAAAAAAATCAGGTTAGCAAACCTACTCTAAAGCTGCTACAGTCATATTGCTACAGCCAGGACAAGGCAATTGTCAAACCTATGAAAAACTAACTAAGGTTAAAAACTACTCTTGTTTTTACTTTCAAAAACTATTCCTCCCCACCCTACCCAGACAGAAGCATGCTTGGTTTGGCTAGGTGTGTATGTTTCCATAGGGAGCGGGAAGTAGGCCACTGACAAACACCTCTGGCAGCAGCTTGCCTCCCTTGAGACCAAAGCAATCAAATACAATATACTCAATATTATTTTCAGCTGGCATCTGCTAAATTGACATTGGCTAATATTGGCAGGCCCAACCAACGTAAATATAATGTGTATGACCACATTACATCTGCGCAGTATACAGACTGCATATACAGTATGGCTGCCCTTGTAATGAAGGATATTATTGCATACTTTGGAGCAGGGCACATTTGTGGGGCCAGTGCAGAAATTACATGATTATGCCTCACCTTCCTTAGCATTAGTAATAATGCCCCCTTAGTGCCCCCAACACAATAGTTTTCCCCTGCTAGTTTTCCCACACAGTAGTTATGCCCAGATAGTGCCCCATCACAGTAGTTGTGTCTCCTTAGTACCCCCTCACAGTAGTTATGCCCTCTTAGAGATCCAACAGGGTAGTATATCTCCTTAGTCACCACTCACATTAGTTATGCCCCTAAGTTCTCACTCACAGTAAGGATAACTCCTGAGTGCTCCCCTAACTTCCATGTTGCCCCTTTAGTTCTCCTTACAATAGTGTTTCCCATTTAGTGCCCCTCAAAATAGTCCCATTCCCTTAGTACCCCCCTTAATATAGTGTTGTTCCCTCAGTGCCTCCTCACAATTGTGTTGCCACCTTAGTGCTCCCTCACAATCCTGAAGCCTCTTTAGTTTTAATAAAATAAAAAGTAATTCATCCTAGCCTAGTTTTCTCAATAAATGGAGCATATCAGACCCGGCTTGTGCTCTTTCTTGCTCAGCTCAGCCGATGTGATTACTGTACATCACTGCATCGGGCCTGTCTGCTGGGAGAGCACAGGCCAGTGAATGGTGGAGCAAGGAGCTGATGGCTCCTAAATGCACTATTGTATTAACGGTGTCTGTGTCCTCAGGAAACTGGGCCAGCCCTTCTGTGTCCTCAGGACAGTGACTAAAATCCAGGACTGTCCATCTGAATCCAGCCATAACATAATTATATAGGAAGCAGCAAGTTTTTGCTTATTGTATGTGTACAGCCACACAGGTTTCTGCATGCAGTTTTGACAGCCATAACCAGGAGTGAATTGGGACATAGCTAAAGGCTCATGGGCCCTATTGCAAAAGTTCAGCTTGACCCCCCCTTCCCTCAATGCTACGTGGCAAGGGGCAATCCCTGAGGCAAAAATTTAAAAAAACAGCACCGCCCACCCTCAAATTCATGACCTCATCCTTTTGATCCAGCTAGAGGTGCAACTTGAAGATTCTGGTCTCCAGTGCAAAATCTATAACAGAGCCCTCCCAATATTCACTTTCTATAATACTGGTGTCTTCCTATGCAGCACAAGGGTCTTTGGGCCCCTCAGGCCCCTGGCCTGGTAGCTACTGCTACCTCTGCACCCCCTATAGCTATGCCTCTGTAGTGAATAAAAAATTTAAGAGGAAAAGTTGTATGTGTCTTTCGTAATTTTTACACTTTTACGATCCATACCAGATTTTGGCTTTCAAAACTGCATGTAGAAACTTGACCATGTGGCCGTACACTAAGGCTTCAAGTACATCCGAACTTTGGTCCGCAAAAAAACAGATTCACAAAACATGAATACCTTCCTTGTACAGTCAAGTCACTCGTATCAATGGAAAGTACTATTCTCTCCCACATTAGGTGTCCGCAAGACATGTTCTATAATGTACAGAACAGTCATAGGAATCCACAAAAAACATAGATGGTCCCACAGAAATGAGTGGGTCAGTGTGATATCCACATAAAATGAGCACATGGAAAAAACATATGTGCTCATGTGCATAAGGCCTATATGTAACAGTATAAGTGACTCCTATCAAGTTTTATTTTGGGTTATGGGTTGAGAAAATTCAGAAGAAGAGATCACACATGCATAATACGTCTCAATCCCGACCATTTAGTTCAGTGCTGAGCTAATTGATATGTAATATCTGTAGAGAATGAGACTGACTTTTAACCCTCAGTTCCAGTTTTCTGATGAGCTATTCACATTACTCCATGTAATGCATAATAATGTTTCTAAATATCATTTTAATTGAGGCAGTCAATCAAAATGCTCAACTGCTTAATGAGCGAAGATGTGCAGCAAACCTGGGGACACATCAAAGTTTTTCATTTCATTTCACTTAAATGAAAATATAACTTTACTTTTTAGAAAGCAGAATATCTAATTTATAAGCTGCAGTTCAGAGCCAGGACCGACCCTACATTTCTGCTAGGCTCAAATAATCGAACAAAAATTTACACAAATACTTAAAAGGGTAATCTGATATTAGAACAATAAACAGAAACAGCGCCACCTACTACTGTGAGTTATGTCTGGTATTGCAGCTCAGTCTCATTTAAGTGAATTCAGTTGAGCAGAAGCACAAAGCATAAAACTGAGTGGAACTGATTCACTTATAAAACCTACAGCTTAAAGGGGTTTTCTGGGATTTAAATATTGATGATTGATCCTCAGGATACAGTAGGTCGGATGAGCACTGCGGCCTATTTATAATATATCAAGTACAGTGCCGTACATTCTATAGTTCCTGTGCTTGGTATTATAGCTCAGTCCCATTTACTTGAATGGGACTGGACCACACAAATATCATGCGACCGATGGTTATGACATGACACCCTAAGAAGAGGCCATGGCTCTCGTCCAAACTATCCTGAGGATCGGTCATTCAGACTATTTATCATATAGCACAGGGATGGGCAAACTGCGGCTCTCCAGCTGTTGTAAAACTACAACTCCCAGTATGCCCAGTCTACCTACAGCTATCAGCCTACTGCAGGGCATGATGGGATTAGAAGTTTTACAACATCTGGAGAGCCGCAGTTTGCCAATCGCTGATATAGCTGACTCAAACACTGAAACCTTGTGTAGGCATTGTTGTATTAGATCAAGGAAAATCTCAAACTTCTATATTCTCATTACCCCTTTTGTCACCTTTCACACTCTCATACATCTCACAAATTTCATCACTACAGTAAACTAGGAGTGACAAATTGTAAGTGTCGCTGCAGAGCTTTTAACCGATGAAATGTCTGATCAATGGCATCTCTGGTGGTTGGGCCACTGCCTCACAGCAAAACAGATGCTTTCTGATGATTAATCAGAACTACCTACCTCTGATTGTATCTCATCTACTTTAGTATAAAACTAATGTAACCTTACATTTCTAGATATCAATAAAAGAATGTTCCCTCTTTGGTATTCAATGTGAATTTTGTATATTTGCAGCATAAGGCCTCATGCACACGGCCGTGTTCCGCGGCCGAGAGCGGACAGTGGAAAACTGGAATGTCACTGAGAGATTAAACCTACTTTAAAAATTAACTTTTAATAGATATTTTTAAGATAAATCCCAAATAACAATACAATATACATATATATTATGATGACTGCAGTTTGATATCTAGCATGGAGCATTCAAAAGGTTTTGCAGTATTTCGGATACATGTATCACAATAAATAAAAAGATTACCACTCACGGTTACCGATATGTAGTATTCGGCGATTCACGGTGAATCCCAGATCAGGTTTACGATCAGTGACTTGGTATTGAATCCCAGATCCGGATACCAGCGGTGTTGGTCATCAAATGTAGATACAGTTTCTCCACTGCCAGTGTGCCAATGAGGTAAGTTAGAGGAAAAAAAAAAAAAAGAAACAAATAAGAAAAATAGGGAGGTCTGACCCTACGATACTTAAGGGTCCCTGCCTGAAAGTGGAGAGAACCTCCGCCTAAATGCGGAGGTATCACCCCCTAATGAGGGGACCCCACTTATCGACAGCTAAGCCCTGGACAATAACCCTAAATAATTTGCTCCCAGAAAAAAGATCCCGACGCGTTTCTCTCTGTCACCAATTTGGTGGCAGGGTCATCAGGGGATATTAGATGCAGGATGGCACAATCGCCAAAAGATAAAGCCAGATAAAAGCTGCTGGTCTTGCTGCTGGATAGATGTAATAATGGCAGTCCAGGACTCCCTATTTTTCTTATTTGTTTCTTTTTATTATTTTTTTCTCTAACTTACCTCATTGGCACACTGGCAGTGGAGAAACTGTATCTACATTTGATGACCAACACCGCTGGTATCCGGATCTGGGATTCAATACCAAGTCACTGATCGTAAACCTGATCTGGGATTCACGGTGAATCGCCGAATTCTACATATCGGTAACCGTGAGTGGTAATCTTTTTATTTATTGTGATACATGTATCCGAAATACTGCAAAACCTTTTGAATGCTCCATGCTAGATATCAAACTGCAATCATCATAATATATATGTATATTGTATTGTTATTTGGGATTTATCTTAAAAATATCTATTAAAAGTTAATTTTTAAAGTAGGTTTAATCTCTCAGTGAAATTTCAGTTATATACCTACCCAAAATATGTATTAATAAATTCTGTGAAAACAGTTGAAAACTGTCCGGGATTCCTCCTGACAGCATGAAGCGCATGGCGTCATAGCAACCAATGACGCCGTGCGCCGGGTTTCCACTGTCCGCTCTCGGCCGCGGAACACGGCCGTGTGCATGAGGCCTTAATCAAACATCAAATAGTATATAGCTCTCTGCCAGCAAATAAGGAAACTATAATTCCTATTATGGTTGTAACTCATGCATGTCTGCAGGTCTTAATGTGACCTTCTGTAAACTGTTGAATGCACATGTCCAACTGTTCAATGTTTGAGTACTTTTTGCACAACTTGCTGTCCTCTAACAAGGAGCTTAATGACAAAATTCACAAAAGGTGTTTGATCCATGAATTGCCCCAATAAATGTCCTGGTTCAATAAGTATTGGTATTTAACCAGTCCTCCTCATCCTGCTGTTCACATTTCTACATCATGAGACACCTAACAATTGATCAACAGTACCTTGCCATTGCAAGGTTTCAAGCAGGATGTTCTCAGACTGAAGTGGCCACTGAGCTGAGAGTGTCACAGAGTGTCATCAGCAGGTTGTAACAAAGATACAGAGAGACTGGAAGAGTCACAGAAAGGCATAGAAGTGGACGTCCTTTGGCCACATCCCACACTGATGACCGCCTAGTTGTGAACAATGTCCTGGGGAACCAGATGATGGTTCACCTCATAGGCTGGGAAAGGAAAGATTACACTGTTGGATCACGAAAGGAAAGAGGCTAGCCCTCCATACACAGCTTTGTGGATTGCATATACCAATTATGAAAGCTGCATTTGATGTACACCGTGCCTGTGTGACATATCCATTGACTGCTGTAGTAAAGTATAGGGAAGCTGTTACAATAACCTAGTCATCTCATTACTTCATCCAATATAATCAAAAGCTGAATATGTGTGTATATATCAAGTAGCGCACCAAAAATATGAGAACACACATATACAAACCGGATTCCAAAAAAGTTGGGACACTATACGGCCATCCAGTATAGTTTTACCCTTACGCACAGAGATTGTTCCAGATTCTCTGAATCTTCGGGTGATGTTATGCACAGTTGATGATGATAGATGCAAAGTCTTTGCAATTTTTTGCTGGGTAACACCTTTCTGACATTGCTCCACTATCTTTCTGCGCAACATTGTGGGAATTGGTGATCCTCTACCCATCTTGGCTTCTGAGAGACACTGCCACTCTGAGAAGCTCTTTTTATACCCAATCATGTTGCCAATTGACCTAATTAGTGTTAATTGGTCTTTCAGCTCTTCGTTATGCTCAAATTTACTTTTTCCAGCTTCCTATTGCTACTTGTCCCAACTTTTTGGGGATTTGTTGACACCGTGAAATTTTGAATCAACGTATTTTTCCTTTAAAATGATACATTTACTCGGATTAAACGTTTGATCTGTCATCTACGTTCTATTACAAATAAAATATTGAGATTTGCCATCTCCACATCATTGCATTCAGTTTTTATTCATGATTTGTATAGTGTCCCAACTTTTTTGGAATCTGGTTTGTAATATAACATGATCCTTTATTGTTAAAAAGACATACAAAACACAAAATCTGACATAATGCATAATTTAGCAGCAATGCAGGAAAGTGACATAGTGAAAAACTGTCCCCCCCCCCAGAAGCCACAAGAAGGTCAGCATATACAGTTATGGCCGTAAATGTTGGCACCCCTGAAATGTTCCCCCACCCCTGCCCTATCCCCCATCCTACACCTATCCCCCATCCTTCACCTATCCCCCATCCCACACCTATCCAACTTTACAGCCGCAACAGGCTCAGCATTATTTATTTTATTGTTATTTATAATAAATCTTATTTGTTTTTAAAAAAATCCAAGGACTGTTTAATTTTTTTTTATAAAGATAGATATTTTTAATTTTAATAAAATTTAAATCTCCCAGCACTGGCGTAGTGACACAACTAATTGTCGCTCCTCCAGCGTTGGTAGATTGTGAGAAAGCTAGGTGTATAATAGGCCAGACATAATCTCCCAGCACTGGCGGAGCGACACAACTAATTGTCGGTCTCCAGCGTGGGCAGATTTAACCTCAGTGTCCATAACAGGCCTGATTAAATCTTCCAGCGCCATTGAAGCAACACAAGTATGTGTCGCTCCTATAGCGTGGGCAGATTTAACCTCAGTCTCCATAACAGTCCTGATTAAATCTACCAGCGCCAGTGGAGCGACACAAGTATGTGTCGCTCCTATAGAGTGGGCACATCAATATATTAAAATAAAATCTCAATTACGTAAAAACAATATTTATTGAACCCAAAATGCAATTGAAATCAAATTCAACACACTGTAACCATCAACCAACGGGACAACAAACATAAATTAACAGTTATTTGAAAATGAATCCCAAAATGTTTATACAAATCGGTCCTGCCAGTCCACCCTTCCTGCTTCAGAGCAGAAATAATCCGCAAACGAGTCTCTCATCCGTGCAACCGATACAGTTGACCGATGTCTAGAACTTGATTTCAAACTACTTCTCACACATTAGGGCCCCTAAAATGCCAGGGCAGTATAACTACCCCACAAGTGACCGCATTTTGGAAAGAAGACACCCCAAGGTATTCCGTGAGGGGCATGGCGAGATCCTAGAATATATTTATTTTTTTGGCACAAGTTAGCGGAAAATGATTTATTTATTTTTAATTTAGTTTTTTTTTCTTACAAAGTCTCATATTCTACTAACTTGTGACAAAAAATACAATTTTACATGAACTCACCATACCCTTCACAGAATACCTTGGGGTGTCTTTCCAAAATGGGGTCACTTGTGGTGTATTTATACTGCCCTGGGATTTTAGGGCCCTTAAGCGTGAGAAGTAGTTTGGAATCCAAATGCGTAAAAAATGCCCTGTGAAATCCTCAAGATACTCATTGGAATTTGGGCCCCTTTGTGCACCTAGGCTGCAAAAAAGTGTCACACATGTGGTATGGCCGTACTCAGGAGAAGTAGGTCAATGTGTTTTGGGGTGTATTTTTATATACCCATGCTGGGTGAGAGAAATATCTCTGTCAAATGACAACTTTGTATAAAAAAATGGGTAAAGTTGTCTTTTAGAGAGATATTTCTCAGGGTGACGCTTGGGTTGAGGTACCAGCAACGACATTGGGGAAATGTCGCTCGTGTAGACGGCTCACTACACTGGTGGTTGAGGCTACGGAACCTCCTGGATACAAGAGGTTCTCGATGATCTCTTCCTGAAATTTAAGGAAGGATTGTGTTCTCCCAGCCTTATTGTAGACAACAAAACTATTATACATCGCCAATTGAATTAGATATACAGACACCTTCTTATACCAGCGTCTGGTCCTGCGGGAAAGTAAATACGGAGACAACATCTGTTCATTGAAGTCCACCCCTCCCATGAGCAAATTATAGTTGTGGACACAGAGGGGCTTTTCAATGACACTGGTTGCTCGTTCAATTTGTATTGTCGCGTGTGCGTGAATGGAGGAGAGCATGTAAATGTCACGCTTGTCTCTCCATTTCACCGCGAGCAGTTCTTCCTTACACAAGGCAGCCCTCTCCCCCCTTGCAAGACGGGTGGTAACGAGCTGTTGGGGGAAGCCCCAGCGAATAGGTCGCGCGGTGCCACAGCAGCCAATCTGTTCTAGAAACAAATGCTTGAACAGGGGCACACTTGTGTAAAAATTGTCCACATAAAGATGGTACCCCTTGCCAAATTAGGGTGACACCAAGTCCCAGACTGTCTTCCCACTGCTCCCCAGGTAGTCAGGGCAACCGACCGGCTCCAGGATCTGATCTTTACCCTCATAGACTCTAAATTTGTGCGTATAGCCTATGGCCCTTTCACAGAGCTTATACAATTTGACCCCATACCGGGCACGCTTGCTTGGGATGTATTGTTTGAAGCCAAGGCGCCCGGTAAAATGTATCAGGGACTTGTCTATCCAGATGTTTTTCTCAGGGGTATACAAATCTGCAAATTTGGTGTTAAAGTGGACTATAAGGGGCCGAATTTTGTGGAGCCGGCTGGGTGGCCTCTGGGACGAGAGGTGCTGTTGTCACTAAAGTGCAGGAAACACAGGATGGTATCAAATCGTCTCCTGGACATGGCAGCAGAGAACAAGGGCATGTGATGAATTGGGTTCGTGGACCAATATGACCACAATTCATGCTTTTTTTGTCAGGCCCATGTTGAGGAGAAGGCCCAGAAAAGTTTTAAATTCTGAAACTTGGACTGGTTTCCACCGAAAATACTGGGCATAAAAGCTTCCCGGGTTGGCAGCTATAAATTGAGTGGCATACCGGTTTGTTTCTGCCACGACTAAGTCCAAGAGCTCCGCAGTCAAGAACAGCTAAAAAAAAACAGTGCCGATCCGATCTGAGCTGTCTCAACCCGAACTCCAGACTGGGCGGTGAAAGGGGGAACTACTGGTGCGGCTGAAGTTGGGGGCTGCCAATCAGGGTTTTCCAGCACCTCAGGGACTCTAGGGGCTCTATGGGCCTGTCTGTGCGGTGGCTGCAAGGGGGGAACTAATGCACGTGCCACCATACCAGCTTCAACTGCCCTTCTGGTGCTCGCCACTTCACCATGTTCTACAGCAGTGCTGGTACTAGGTCCAGGATGGGCTGCACTGCTGGTGTATGCCTCACCACGTAATCCAACAGCGCCAGCCCCACTCTGCTGGCCTTGAAGCAAATCCAGCGCAACCTGTGGTCTAGCAACACAGGGCCGGGTACGCCTGGTGGTATCAGGGACCTCAACCTCATCGTCCGAACTTTGGGTCAGACTGCCACTGCTTTCTACAGGTTCTTATTCTGACCCGCTGGATTCGTCAGATGAGGGTTCCCATTCCTCATCCGACTGGGTCAGAAGCCTGTAGGCCCCTTCAGAAGAATACCCCTTACTTGCCATTTGGTCAACTAAATATAGGGGGTATTCCCTGAGAGGGAGAGCACAGAAGCCATTTAACACACTATATTTATAAATATAGTGTGTTAAATGGCTTTTGATTTGATTTTTCAAAAGTCACCAGCCTGCCAGCAATGATCATTGGCTGCCAGGTTAATGACGAACTTCTCCTGCGACGATTCCCGGCCCGCACTGCGCATGTGCAGGCCGGCTTGGTGCGTCATCTCGCGTCTAGCGAGATGACGCGCCGATGCGTCCAGGAGGAATTACCCGAATGCCCGCAGGACGCAATCCTGCGTTAGGCAATCGGGTAGCGGTTAAGGTGGACTATGTGGTTTTGTGGATCAAAAAAGAAAATAGAAAACTTACAATCACAGAATACACCTCAATTGTCATTGTCCTCAATTAGCTCTTATTGAAGTCAACAGTAGTGTTTGAATAAAAGATAAACTGTAAAAATTAAACTACATACAGAAAAATTTACAAGAAAAGGGCATAGGTTAATGTTTTAAATACAACTGTGTAATTGCTAATATTCCCAAAGTGCATGATATATAGATACAAAGGATGAATTACATAAATGTCACTGGGTATAAAATAGTGGCTGTATTTTCGCTTTCTATGATACTAATGTAAAGTGAAGGATACATTAGGGTTCACTGAGTTCATGTTGTAAAGAAAAAAAAACACAAAGAAAGAGATGTGGCCTTGGAGCAGTAGGAATATATTTTGAGTATATTAGTCATATTACAATACACATATCTGAGTAAATATTATTATCAGTTAAATGTATGATTGTTTGATTTATTATTGTTAGAAAAGTAATGGAAAAGTTCTACTATTAAATGAAAAGATAAAAATTTGTATTAGGGGCTTTGGAAACAGGGGTGGACAGGCCACCGGTGATTGTACAGTATAATGTAAAGAAATAGGTTAGAGCAAATTTCTTTAAATTCATTTAGTGTCCTACGTATTTGCCGAGTATGTCTAAAAATGTGATTTTTGGTCCAAATCAATTGTACCCAAAACGAAAATGCTCCAATTTGCCTGAAAATTGGTATGAGACTCTGAGGTTTCATAGCAATCACATTTTTTCTCTCTTGTCTTTTTTTTTACTTTTAGTTTTTTTTGTCCCTTCTTCCCCCCTCCTTTAAGCTCCTTATCACAATGACAGCAATAGCGAATTATGTCAGTGACACTTACATATATAGCTATAGGTAAACTATAGGTTAAAAATGTTATCAAACAGCCTGTAATAAAACACATTGTACCATCACATTTGTGATAAAAAACTTTCTCTTATTAGAGGCAGGTGGTGTTTAAATGCACACAGTGTTATCGGAAAAAAATACAGGCATTTGTTCTTAAAAAGCATTACAAAAATGATGCCTTAGGGCTGTTTCACACGAGCGGATGCCGTGCGTGGCATCCGCTGTGTGAATGACAGCCAAGACCCGATGCGGACAGCAGAAGCACGGAGCTGTAACATCACTGATAATGCTCCGTGCCTCTCTGTGACCTCTTTACTACGAAATCACAATGACAACTTTATCTCACTGTGATTTCGTAGTAAAGAGGTCACAGAGAGGCACGGAGCATTATCAATCATGTTAATGCTCCGTGCTTCTGCTGTCCGCATCAGGTCTTGGCTGTCATTCACACAGCAGTTGTCACGCACGGCATCCGCTCGTGTGAAACAGCCCTTATTCAGAGCAGATGCTTGCCTGTCTTTATATGTAGTGTCAGAAGAAGCAGTCGTTTTTTTCTGAACAAGAATCCAAAAATGATGCCTGGTCCTGTTTGTACACCCACAAGTGTTAATGTCAGAAGAAATAGTGACAATTTCTAAAATTCTCACTTTTATATGGGAGCAACAGCAGTACACTGTGGATGCAAAAGGGGTAAGCTGTGTACAGGTGTGGCATGTGGCAGCAATAGTAGCAGCAGTAGCAGCAATGCATGGAAAAGTTAAGGTAGAAGATGTGTATGCAGCTGTTTAGGGGTAGTAGTAGTAGTAGTAGTAGTAGTAGTGGCCGTGTAGGGGAAATAGTGGTCACAGTAGAAAGATTAACAGTTGTGGCAGCAGCAGCCACAGTATAGAACATGATGTTAGGCAGGCAGACGTTGGCAGTGGAATGATGGGACACCATTAGTAATGGCCAATCTATATATTGGCCTCAGCCAGAGGAGTCTGAGAACCTTCTTCGATATGACACTGGAAGCTTTGCAAGGCAACATAGTTAGAGAGCCCATGCAGTCAGGGAACACGGTATATACCAGAGAAAGGCCACAGTTAAAGAAGAACTGAACCTGCTTCAGGTGTCCACAGTGCCTTGAACCTTGCTGCACAGTGACAGTTGCAAGGAGTGGTCAGCATTCTTCAACACGTGACAGTACAAGGCGGGGATGGCATTTTTAGACAAATAATGGTGGCTAATTAACTTTCAGTGAGGCTGTGTGCATTCCATTAGTTCCCAAAAGGCAATGGAATCCACTAAGTGGTATGGCAGCGACCGTACTGCCAGGAACTTGGCCAGGTAGAAGTTAAGCTTGCACATCATCTCATTGCTGGGCATGTAGAATTGTTTCCTGGCCAAACATTCTGTTGATGGAGCAAAAAAGGAGGAAGAGTCTAAGTGGGATAAGCAGTAACTGATGTTGACATTGACAAGGATACTTTACTGCATGTGGATGCTGCCTGGCTTCCCAAAGGAGACTGGGAGAAGGAGGACAATCTTGTATTGATTTATGATGCCCAGTTATATTTTCCCATTGGTTTTGGTGATGCCGCTTCATGTGCTGCAGTAGAGCTGTGGTGCCTATTTTTGTGTTTGAATGCCCACTGCATATCTTCATCCTGCAGAACTTGCATATGGCAGTGCTTTTGTATGCCGTCACTATGCAGAAAAACTGCTGAACAGGATACTCGCATAAAGCTAGCAGCAGCTGAGCTTGACCTATGTCTACCACATTTTGAACCTGCACCCACAGTTTTAGTGGGAACACCAGTACGCAAGTTGACCATAATAGAATCAGATCTGGAACTTGCAGTTTTTTGTATGTTTTGGACATACAGTCCCTCTGCTCCATGGAACTGTCGCCATGGCTACCACTACCCCTCCCACCACCACCATGCCAAGTGTTCAAATGCCCAATTAAAAAAGATAGCTAAATTGAAATAATTTTTTTCAGTAATTAAGCAAGATGTAATAAAGCGTCTCCTGCTATGAACACACAGGTAAAATGTGATGAACTGCGTGGCCCCTTAGCCACAATCGGTACAATACATGTACAGCATTGGTTGGGTCTTTAAAGGTGGCACCCACTCATGAGCGTATCAGGTGACAATCACAGAAATGTAACCCCTCAGATTCTGTGGACAATTGTGACTAAGGCATCTGAGGCAGCTTTCTTTGGGAATGCTGCATTCCCAGGCACCAAACAGCTTTCCCACATAGAGATCATTTAAGCCATGGGGTCTTTGTGATAGTCTCTCTGCGGAACCAAGGCTATAACAGTTGTAGTTCCTATTGTAGTTTACAGGTGGCAGGGCTCCAAGGAACACTGCAAATCTATTTACATTAAAGGGTTTATCCAAGACTTAAAAAGACCTCAGAGAGTAGCCGACCCACAGTGGGGTTCATATTTAGCTGGTCTCCACCACTAGGTTCCGAATCCATTCCTCCCCAGCTGTCTCTGCAGCTCCACAATGCTTTGGCATCAACACCTGTTGACGGGCATCACGTGACTGCTGCACCAATCACTGGATGCTGAAATATACGTACAATTGTCCAAGACAACTTTTGAATGACAGAATCCAAGGAAAAATCCAAAATGGCAAATCAACTTTTTTGACTGATATTTGTCATCCAGCAGCATCTGTCATACCCGTACATGTCACAAAAAGACATCAGTTGGTAGAAAATGGTCTAAATTAGCATTTTATACCAATAAAAATCTCTGCATGAAGTCTTGATGTGGCAAGTTTTGAGTGTGATATATGCCACGAATACGGATGGACTGTCAAAAACATATTGGCTGTTTTTTAGCCGCATGATGCCACTATTTTAACAAATTGCCAATAAAGAACTGGAATTTACCATTTTTCTGCATTTATCTGGGAGAAGTCAACAAGTCTTTCTACCAGCTTATGAAATTGGACTACACAGGCTCTCCAGATTTCATATGGAAGTTCACCTGTTTTTAAAGCTTTACTGTATCCAAAATCTCTAGTGTATGGCCAGTTTATTAATAGAAGTAGGAAGGTGCTGCTGGTTGATAATGGGAACTATATCACTTTAATACTGTATTTGCACTTTTAACGCTGGTGTTGTCAAGGGTCACTTCCAGGATGTGTGACACAGTGACACGTCTGCCAACACTCACAATACAATATTATTGAGCAATTAGATTGTCAGCAGAATAAGTAGATTATTCCGCTCATTGAATTAATCCTGTATTAGACCTGCAGATTTTTCGGCAGATGATCCCTAACGAGTATGAATGCTCGTTAGCGGTCATCTTGCAGTGTAATACTGCCGCCGATTGCCCGATGAATGAGCAATCTCGTTCATCGGGCAATCCAAATCTTTTAACATGTTAAAAATGTATCATTTGCAGGTGGAAATCCACTTATACAGCATGGAAATGAGCGATGGCATAGAGATCGCTCCTCCTTATGATGCGGAGGAGATTGCTGCATGTAGAAATGTTCTCTTCCGCTAGAGAGCAGACGATTGCTAGGAGGAAACGCTTCCCTTCCAACGATCGTCTGCCACATCAGGCTGTGTAATACAGCCTTTAATGACAATTCTAAAGCTCCCCAAATGATGTAACTTATTGCCAAATATATTACAATAAATTATAGTAAAAGTCCAGTATACTATAAAGATGGAAACATAATTAGAGGAAGTGGACACATATGTAGTAACTAGAGATGAGTGAAGTTATGACAACTTAAATTCAGCTGCTTCGCTGAATTTCCCAAAGAAATTCACTTTGTGGTAAATTAATTCATTACAAAGCAGCAGGAGCAATGACAGGTAATGGCGATTTCCCTGCCCCCCGGCAATGAATCCCTCAGATGCCACATTCATCGCTGACCACTGCATCTGATAGAGGCCTTTCATGGGTAAAAAAAAAATAACTCACCTAATCCGTTTGAGTGCTAAGAGGCCACTGCAGACACCTTGATTGAAGATCCCGCATGAAATCTTGTGTGGTGCGTGATGACATCATCAGGCTGGCCAGCATGGCGATATCAAACACCATTGCAAGCAATATTTCGCCTGAGATCTTCAAACAAGATAAGTGCCTCTTTGAACTCAGACGGGTGAGGTGAGTATGTTTTAGTTTTTTAGGCCATTTCAAGGTTTGTTACTATGAAGCACGAGGAAATTTGGCTTAGTGGGAAATCGGATTTTCCATGAAATTCGGATTGAAGTCCACTTTGGAAACTTTGATCCGCTCAACACTAATAGTAACCCAACTTGCCTACATTTGATAATAGCTAAAGGTCACAAGTTTAATAACCGGTGTTAGCCTTTCATTATGCAGAGTAAGCTTGCCATGAAAATTCCTCCCTTACTAATTAGTCATAGACCATGGTAATAATGTATATTAGATTAGCAGAAAAGTCTATCTTGGGCTACTTTCACACTAGCATTTTAGTTTTCCGATACTGAGATTCGTCACAGGGCCTCAATACCGGAAAAAAACGCTTCAGTTTTGTCCCCATTCATTGTCAATGGGGACAAGACTGAAAAGAACGGAATGCTCCAAAATGCATTCCATTCCGTTAAGTTGTGTTCCCATACTGGAGAGCAAACCGCAACATGTTGTAGTTTGCCTTCTGTCCTGGGATGCGGAGCCAGACATATCCGGCATGACCCCCAAGGCGAGTCAACGGGGACAGATCCGTTTTCTCTGCCACAATAGAAAACGGATCCGTCTCCCATTGATTTTCAATGGAGTTCATGACGGATCCATCTTGGCAATGTTAAAGATAATACAATCGTATCTGTTCATAATTGATGCAGATAGTTATATTATCAGTAACGGAATCGTTTTTTCTGAACCCCGTCGGATCCAGTAAAAACGCTAGTGTCAAAGTAACCTAACCCTCTACGTTTAACCTCAGGCAAGGCTACCACCTGCTTAGAGCTGACAATACCTCACAATTGAATAATGAAGACGTGAAAAAGACAACTCCCCCTGTAATATAAAGTCTAGAGAAAGAGTCATCTGTTACTGTTAATACACAAAGGTCCAGTGTTATCTTCAGCAGTTCTCTATTACAACAGGCTTGTATAGCAGTCTATATATGTAAAATCATTGTCTAATAAAAAGTTCTAAAACTTTCTAATATACTGTACTTTGGGGGGAAATTTATCAAGCCCTGCACCCCAGAATTCTGGCGTCAAAGAGTTACAAAATAGTTTTCAAAACTTTTGGGCTTATTAGAAAAACAAAAACAAACTTTGCAATAGCATAGCACCATTTTACTGCACATGTCAGAGGGAAAAAGCACTAGGGAGGAAGAAGAAGGGTGCTCACATGGCCCTGACAGGAAGTGGGGGGAGGCTAGCCCTGACTGGCTCACAAGCCGACGACAGCCTAGATGAGCCAATCAGTATTCCCTAGCAGAATAAGCAGAATGTCAGTCAGTGCTGGGCTGTGAATGAGGGTGGATGAGTCATAAGGGGGATTCACATCAGCGTTTCTCTTTCTGTTGTAGCATTCTGTTCAAATGTGTTTAAAACGGAAAATAACGGAATTTCTATCATGGAAAACAAAATGGAGCACTTTAAAGGGCATTCTGTTTTAATCCATCCATCCTAATAGAGTTGAATAGACAAAAAAATGTAAACCAGCCTTCCGTCACGCTTCCATTAATTTTGAAGTTATTGAAACAAAAATATAGGTGATTACTACACTAATACACAGGGTAGCGCACAACATTATCTGAGAGTGATAATGAATTGTGGCCTAAATCTGTTTCTGTTTATTTCTGTCTCTGCACAGTTAACATTTTTTAGGGGGAAGCGTTTTACCTCCTTCTACCTCGGGCCAGTTTTCGCTCTTCTGTCCAGTCCATTTTTTGCAAATCTGACATTTGTCACTTTATGTGGCAATAGCTTTGGAACACTTTTACTTACCCAAGCCATTCTGAGATTGTTTTCTCGTGACACATTGTACTTCATGATAGTCATAAATTTGAGTCAATATATTTCACCTTTATTTGTGAAAAAATACCAAATTTACCAAAAATCTTTAAAAATTTACACATTTTCAAATTTTAATTTCTCTACTTTTATAATAGATAGTGATACCTCATAGTTATTACTTTACATTTTCCATATGTCTACTTCATGTTTGGATCATTTTGAAAATGACATTTTAATTTTTGGAGACATTAGAAGGCTTAGAAGTTTAGAAGCAAATCTTGAATTTTTTTCAGAAAATTTCCAAAACCCATTTTTTAAGGACCAATTCAGGTCTGAAGTCACTTTGTGGGGCTTGCATAATAAAACCACCCAAAAATGAGCACAATTTAGAAATGACACCCCTCAAGGAATTCAAAACTGATTTTGCAAACTTTGTTAACCATTTAGGTGTTCCACAAGAATAATGGAAAATTTCAGAATTTCAATTTTTGGGCAGATTTTACATTTTAATATTTTTTTTTCCAGTAGCAAAGGGTTAACAGCCAAACAAAACTCAATATTTATTACCCTGATTCTGCGGCTTAAAGAAACACCCTATATGTGGTTGTAAACTGCTGTATGGCCACACGGCAGGGCGCAGAAGGAAAGGAACGCCATATGGTTTTTAGATGCCATGTCCCATTTGAAGCCCCCCTGATGCACCCCTACAGTAGAAACTCAAAAAAGTGACCACATTTTGGATACTACGAGATAAGGTGACAGTTTTGTTGGTACTATTTTGGGGTACATATATTACGTTTTTTGTGAGGCAAGGTAACCCAAAAATTGATGTTTTGGCATCATTTTTATTTTTAACAACATTCATCTGACAGGTTAGATCAAGCACTATTTTTATAGAGCAGGTTGTTACGGACGCAATTATTTCAAATATGTCTACTTTCTATGCTTGTTTCAGTTTTTACATAATAAAGCATTTTTTAAAACAAAAATTATGTTTTTGTATCTCCATTTTCTGAATGCCCTATTTTTTTTTTTTAATTGGGGGGCATCTATGGTGGCACTTGTTATTGGCACATGATTGGGGGGCATCTATGGGGGTACTTGTTACTGGCACATGATTATGCATCTATAGGGGCACTTGTTACTGGCACATGATTGGGGGGCATCTATGGGGCCACTTCTTACGGGCACATGATTGGGGGCATCTATGGGGCACTTGTTACTGGCACATGATTGGGGGCATCTCTGGGGGCACTTGTTGCTGGCACATGATTGGGGTCATCTATGGGGCACTTGTTACTGGCACATTATTGGGGGCACTGTGGGGGCATCTATGGGGACACTTCTTACTGGCACATTATTGAGTGGCACTATGGGGGCACTTCTTACTGGCACATTATTGTGGGTACTATGGGGTATCTACTGAGGCCACAAAGGGGTATTTTATATGGGGGGAGGGGGGAGAGAAACACTATGGGGGCTTCTACTGAGGTGACAAAGAAGGGGTATTTTATATGGGGGGGCTCTGTATAGGGGCATTTTATACTGGGGCACATTATGGCGGGTACTATGGTGAAGGGGAGCGGAGTACTATGGGCTCATCTATGAGGGGCACTAAGAAGGGGTATTTTATACTTGAAAATGATGGTGGACACTGAGGGAACCTACTGGGGCACTATATATGGGGCATTTTATACTGGTACATTATGGGGAGCACTAGGAAGAAGGGGGGAGGAGCACTATGGGGCATTTACTGGGGGCACTATATAGGGGTATTTTATACTGGCACATTAGCCCAACTGGGGGCATTAAAAGGGTGTATTTCTTGCACTGGCACATTATAAGGATAATTATTAGTACTAGGGGGCATTATGATGGGCTTTAATACTACTAGGGGTCTATGGGGAACATGATTACTAGTATGAGCACTATGAGAGCATTATTACTTCTGGGGCACAGTGGGGACATGTTGGGGGCACTGTAGGAGCACTATTACTACCCTACATAGTGCATGTGTGCTCTAGCAGAGAATTATTCCTATTGGTGGGACTTTTGGGAGCACTATTACTGTGGGGGCACCTTGGCACAGTATCAGCCTACCACAATTATTTTTTGGGGGACGTTATGTTTACACTATTAGTGTCAGGGACACTATTTGCTGGGCGCAGTTATTTTACCATCTGCATGATACTACTATTATCAGGGGGTTTATCTGTTTCTGCAGTATAGTATAGGGGAGCACAGCGGCACAGAATTGCGGGTGGTAGGATGATTTGTCCAGAAGATGGGAGGATGATGGAAAAGTAGTAAACTAAGATTGTGTTTGTCAAACTGCAGAGACGAGAAATGGCTAAAAAATAGTGGTCTGGTCTGAACGTCTGAAAGGAGAAGATGAGGAAAGAAAACATCTACATCAAAGAGATGTCACTGGATGTAAGAGGTATCTGGTGCTGTATTACCCTGTATGTAGGGGTGGATGGAGTAGTTAGTAGTACAGTACTATCTGCACATTGTAAACAAAAACAAAAAAGTAATCTGCAAAATGCTATATATTTGTGTCAGAAGTTGTGCTTTATTAATTTTTGGAATAATGATACAGACATTTTTTTCATACTAGTTCTGGTGTCTATAGCATGTCTCTGCAAGCTTTTTAATGAGGAAGATGAGGAAAGTGGAGGATGGGAAAGCAGAGGCGCTGAAATCCCAGTATTACAATGCGGAGGCAGACATTGCCATCAACCGGTCAAGTTGCGGGTGTACATGGGCTGGAAGCACATTTACTCTGCGGGCTGTTAATGACATATATTGTTCTTGACCATAGTTACAACTCCAAACATCAGCAGTGGCGTGACCTCTACCAGACACTGAGAGGTCCAAGGACTGGCCCACCTTCTGCTCAACATACATGTCCAGTGCTGGTACAGCTTTTTTGGAAAAGTCGGTTTGGGACTCTCCACCTTGGGTGGGCACAAACCATCAGTTCTCTATAATATGCAGAGTCAACTGCATGGAAGGGACAGTTTCACCAGCAATGTGGCCAGGTGGCTGTTCAGCTTCTGTGCTGTTGGATGAGTGCACGCCAGGGGCGTAGCTATAGGGGGTGCAGAGGTAGCAGTCGCTACCGGGCCCAGGAGCCCGAGAGGGCTCAAAGACCCTTGTGGTGCATAAGAAGACCTTAGTATTATGGAAAGTCCATGCTGGTCAAGTTACACCTCTGGCTCAAGGGAAGGCGGTTAAATCAAGAATTTGGCATGGGGGCAGGGGTGGCCGTTTCAATTTTAGCCTCGGGAAGAACGAAGGCTATGCGCTTCCTGCCCTTGGCCACAAAGCACTGAGGGAAGGGGGGCCCCAAGCTGAACTCTTGCACCAGGGCCCATGAGCCATCAGCTACGCCCCTGGTGCACGCATACTGTTGACTTTTTGCAATTGCTTCAGTGATTAATTGCTGTCGAAACAAGTGAGGAGAAGAAGCATCAGGAGCAATTGAAGACATTGAAGTTGATAGGAAGGAACAATAGCTTCCTTCTACGGATGTTGACGAGCCCTGACTGCTTGAAATGGGGATCAGGCCACTGGGAGATGCAGGGGTTGCTGCATCAGGCTGTAGGACTAAATGAGTGGCACAGTTTTCCCACACCACTTTATGGTGACACTCCATATGTTGACGCAGGGCTGTTGTGACAAAAATTAGCACCATGGCCATGCCTCACCTTCTTCCTACATATCCACACACTAGAGTGTGGCATTTTTCTTTTGCCACTGCGTGATGCAAAAAAACAGGTGCACTGCTAGTGTGTTCCTCACATGTAGTCTCCCTCCTATATTCAACTGCTACCACCCTGCTGTATCATGGGAATGCTGCCACCCTCTACAAATGTTTGGTCATTACTTGAGTCACCCTTACCTGTCTGTTGCGCACGTCCCTGACCTCTAGTAACATGTGCACCCACCCAACTGTCATCATCAGTAGTAGCACACCTAGAGGAATCTGCAGGGGACCTCTCCTCCAAGTCTGTGCTGGCCTGTAACTGCTGACTATCCTCACAAAGCTCATCCTCACTGAAAAGCATACATTACTTGGCTAGCAGAAAGCAGGAGGCAGGTTTAGGACAGGTGAGCAGTGACCGGCAGCAGGGAAATATTCAAATTTGAGATATTTCGCGAATATTCGTCATATATTCTAGAATTCGTGATCTCCAGTCATTATTTTCTGGATTGCAAAAATCAGCAATTGGAAAATTCACAATGAAAATTGATGATACGAAAATTCACGATTAACACTACTCCTAAAGTAACAGATATTGCAGCCTTCTCATTGGCCCACAAGCAAGAAGCAGTGAGGGACCATGGGTAATGATGAAAAAAAATCTAGAATATTCGGGATTATGAAGATATAGCACTATATTCTAGATATTCGCGAATTCTCGAAGTGCCAATATTCACAATCAACACTACAGGTGAGGGCACAGAGGCAGTTCCTGGGCCATGCCAAGTAAGAGTGGTGTCAGATAGTGATGAGTGGCAGGGGCAATATTCGAATTCGCAATATTTAGCAAATATTTGGGCGAATATTCATCATATAATCGGCGAATCCGAGAATTTGCGATTATTTTCTTGATTTTGAAAATCGGCAATGTAATATGCAAGTATTGCGTGCGCAATACAGGCGTGGGTCACTGTTGCTAAATTTTTCAAGCTGCTAGAAGTTTCCTGAGACAGGAAAAAATGGTTGGCACATAGAGTGCTCCAATATATTTGCGGTTGCGCAAATCGGCAATAAATGATGCACATATTTTGGCACAATGCGTGCAAATTCACATTTTAGCAGGTCTGACTACATATTACTGATTGGTGCACTATGTATTGTTGTGACATCACAGTACTATGTCTGTGGCATATATGTATGGACAGAAGAACCTATCACAGTACCTAACAACCTGCACTGGAACCAGCTGCACTATATCACAATCCAACCTACCTGACTATCTTCCACTAACTATCTATATATATATATATATATATATATATATATATGCTAACTATCTAATTAAATTAAACAGTAAAGCACAGAGCACATCAATAACACTGCTGTCTCTCTCAGAACTTCATAAAACTACAGAAAAATGGCTGCTGGGGATGTTCTTATATAGGAAGGGGTAGGCAACTTCCCTATTGGTTGCTAGGGATGTTGTTAAGCTTAGACAAAGACATTGCAGCCTTCTCATTGGCCCACAAGCAAAAAGGGAGGATACTGATGACAAAAAAATCTAGAATATTCAAGAATACAAATATATAGCACTACAGGTCCTTCTAAAAAAATTAGCATATTGTGATAAAGTTCATTATTTTCTGTAATGTACTGATAAACATTAGACTTTCATATATTTTAGATTCATTACACACCAACTGAAGTAGTTCAAGCCTTTTATTGTTTTAATATTGATGATTTTGGCATACAGCTCATGAAAACCCAAAATTCCTATCTCCAAAAATTAGCATATCATGAAAAGGTTCTCTAAACAAGCTATTAACCTAATCATCTGAATCAACTAATTAACTCTAAACACTTGCAAAAGATTCCTGAGGCTTTTAAACCTCCCAGCCTGGTTCATTACTCAAAACCGCAATCATGGGTAAGACTGCCGACCTGACTGCTGTCCAGAAGGCCATCATTGACACCCTCAAGCAAGAGGGTAAGACACAGAAAGAAATTTCAGAACGAATAGGCTGTTCCCAGAGTGCTGTATCAAGGCACCTCAGTTGGAAGTCTGTGGGAAGGAAAAAGTGAGGCAGAAAACGTTGCACAACGAGAAGAGGTGACTGGGCCCTGAGGAAGATTGTGGAGAAGGACCGATTCCAGACCTTGGGGGACCTGCGGAAGCAGTTGACTGAGTCTGGAGTAGAAACATCCAGAGCCACCGTGTACAGGCGTGTGCAGGAAATGGGCTACAGGTGCCGCATTCCCCAGGTCAAGCCACTTTTGAACCAGAAACAGCGGCAGAAGCGCCTGACCTGGGCTACAGAGAAGCAGCACTGGACTGTTGCATGTCATTCGGAAATCAAGGTGCCAGAGTCTGGAGGAAGACTGGGGAGAGGGAAATGCCAAAATGCCTGAAGTCCAGTGTCAAGTACCCACAGTGAGTTATGGTCTGGGGTGCCATGTCAGCTGCTGGTGTTGGTCCACTGTGTTTTATCAAGGGCAGGGTCAATGCTGCTAGCTATCAGGAGATTTTGGAGCACTTCATGCTTCCATCTGCTGAAAAACTTTATGGAGATGAAGATTTCATTTTTCAGCACGACCTGGCACCTGCTCACAGTGCCCAAACCACTGGTGAATGGTTTACTGACCATGGTATTACTGTGCTCAATTGGCCTGCCAACTCTCCTGACCTGAACCCCCTAGAGAATCTGTGGGATATTGGGAAGAGAAAGTTGAGAGACACAAGACCCAACACTCTGGATGAGCGGCCGCTATCGAAGCATCCTGGGCCTCCATAACACCTCAGCAGTGCCACAGGCTGATTGCCTCCATGCCACGCCGCATTGAAGCAGTCATTTCTGCAAAAGGATTCCCCACCAAGTATTGAGTGCATAACTGAACATAATTATTTGAAGGTTGACTTTTTTTGTATTAAAAACACTTTTCTTTTATTGGTCGGATGAAATATGCTAATTTTTTTAGATGGGAAATTTGGGTTTTCATGAGCTGTATGCCAAAATCATCAATATTAAAACAATAAAAGGCTTGAACTACTTCAGTTGGTGTATAATGAATCTAAAATATATGAAAGTCTAATGTTTATCAGTACAACAAGCGTCATACTACTTGCCCCAAGAGGCCATCACAGCCATGCCTACTAATGGCATGGCTGTGATTGGCCAGAGCAGCATGTCACTGCACGTCACTCTGCTGTTACTAGTGTAGAGAGAGGATGATGCTGGATTTGTGATTTATGGGAGAGCATAGGAGAGAATCTAACTCAGCGATCTACAGACAAATAGTTGTGTGGGTGCAGGGCACTATCGTTTTACCCTGCCCTGAGCTCATTGCTCAAAAAATACTAACTTTTAGAATTCTGTTAGTTAGGTGGGTGGCTGCGGCGGCCATTTTATGCATGCTCAGTGCACCAGCACTGCATCTGAGCTTTTGGGACATTGCAAATCGCCATTTTTGGGGGGCAAACTACAACATCTGTATTAGTCAGTGTGCAATTTAAGGTAGAAATACACCCATCATTTTCTGGGGTTTGAAAAACACACTATTTTCTTTTAAAAAAAATGTATTTTCCAGATCTGCAAGTGTTAAATTTAAGTTTAATATATACAGCTTTCATATTCTGTCAGCTAAAAAAGACTTTTTTGGCAATCTACAACATCTTTATTAGTCAGTGGGCAATTTAAGGTAGAAATACACCCATCATTTTCTGGGGTTTGAAAAGCACACTCTTTTGACAAAAACAGGCATTGCAGCATCAGCACGTGTGAAATTACAGGCTTATATACTGCTGTCAAATTCATTTGGGCACAAAATATTAAGTTGGCAGCCTTTGATGCAGATGTCAATGTGAGATACACCCTTAATACATTTGGGTTACATTCAGAGATTTTAAATACCGCCATTTGGTGCACCAATATTGAATTCAGGCCTACACTGGTTCAGGCCCTGTGAGATACCCCCTCTACATACAGGGGTTTGAATTAAGCATTTTAAATACAGCCATTTTGTGCAAAGATATATAAACTTCAGGCCTACACTGGTTCAGGGCGTGTGTGATTCCCTCCCCCCCCCCCCCCCCCCCCTATACATACACGGGTTTGAATTAGGCATTTGAAATACAGTCATTTTGTGCAAAGATATATTTACTTCAGGCCTACACTGGTTCAAGGTGTGTGTGATTTCCCCTATATATGCAGGGGTTTGAAATACAGCCATTTGAAATACAGCCATTTTGTGCAAAGATATATTTACTTCAGGCCTACACTGGTTCAGGGCATGTGTGATTCCCCCTATATATGCAGGGGTTTGAAATACAGCCATTTGAAATACAGCCATTTTGTGCAAAATATATTTTTACTTCAGGCCAACAGAGGTTCAGGCCCTCTGAGATACTACCTCTACATACAAGGCTTTGAATTGGGCATTTGAAATACAGCTATTTCAAATACAGCCATTTTGTGCAAAGAAATCTTTAATTGAGGCCTAGTCTGGTTCAGGCCGTGTGAGATACACCCTTTACATACTGTCGTTCTTTTCTACTATTAATTAAACACCCATTTAGGGCAATACTAAATAAAAAAAATATGAGGAGAGCGTAAAATAAGAGACGTGGCCCAGGTCGTGGTGCTGGTGGTGGAGCTCCTGTTGTAGGGAGAGGACGTGGTCGATCTGTGCCAGCAACACGCACAAGTGAAACCCCTTCCTCAGGTGCGAGTAGGTGACAAAACCTGCAGCGGTATTTGGTCGGGCCTAATGCTGCTCTACGAATGGTGAGGCCTGAACAAGTACAAGCGATAGTAGATTGGTAGTGGATCCAGTTCCTTCACATTGTCTCCCATCCAGTCTCGTGCTGAAAGACCACAGTTGGCACCTGCAGCTGATGTCCATCAGTCTTTCACCTCACCCCCTTGCAAATCAGCCAAGCAGTCTGAGTCCCAAGTCATGCAGCAATTCGGCGAGAGAAAAAAGAGAAGGGAGAGGCGCTCATAGGGTGGTGGGTAGCGGTTGTGTGGTTTAGTGTAGTGGTTGAAGTGTGGTCACCTTTTGGTGTTGTGCGGGTTGGAGCACAACGTCCGTGGAGGCAAGTACACGTGGAGAAAAAGGGCGGGGGGGATTTGGGGTGGTCGGTGCTGCCAATACCCGTTCGGTCCCTTAGGGTGGAGTTGCCAAGGACTCCTAGGGACTGTGAAGGAAGAGGTTGCTGGTTTGTGTGCAGATGCACACAGTAGGGTATTTGTTTGGCGCACAAAAGACGACCTCAGTCAGTGGACTTTTGGTGAAATAGCTGTTTTTATTGTTCAGTAGACAACACGTTTCGGAGTTTATAACTCCTTTATCAAGTCTAAAACAACGGTATAAAAAAGTGCCGGAGGCAAAAAGTATCCCCACCTGGTTAGATGGGTGTGGACATGCATTAAACAGTAGAATATTTAGAGAGTTATGCGCGTGCACTTAAGCATTAAAAGGTGCATAATTATATACATGAAAAATAATAAAGTCAGTCCGGACAAGGAGCGCAGCGGTGGGGGAGGACGTTCATGAAGAGGCTTGGCAGGGCAAGACTGGTGAGGAAAGGGTCAGTGGTGAGTGGGGGCGGGAGCGGAGGTGAGGCGCGAGTTGCTAGGGTGACGGGGGGCGTGGCCAGAGGTGAGAAGGAGGAAGAAGGCGGAAGTGAAAGCAGTGCTGGCCAGGAGACTGAATCGCCCACCCGCCCGACCCTATTGGAAGTGGAAGTTGTGAGGGTTGGTGTTGTTATATGTCGCAGCAGTCGTGGAGGTCCTTGAAGTGGTGAAATATGGTGGTACCTGAGGATGGGAGGGCCCCGCGGGAGGGGCTGGACTCTCATTGAGGAACTGGTAGGAACTAATTACGCGTCCATCAGTTGCTGCCTCCGAGCTGGGTTCAACGGCTGGGGGCAAGATGGAGACGCAGGTGTTCCAGTGTTTATAAAGTTATTGGGGCTTCTAGGACCTCCCTCGTCAGGGGTTAACTCATGTTATATTTATGTTGTATTTATTTAATAAACGGCTGCTGTGGCCGATTAAATCCAAGCAGTGGTGTGGTGTGTTTATTTATAGGGGTTAGGGTGAGGGGTGGAGGTTATGGGATGGGTAGGCTTATAGGACTGAACGAATAGCCAATGCCTGCTTCATGTTAATAATAATAAGAAGAACTGTAGTTTGCAGAGAGAAATAAAATGCAAATGTCAGTTTCAACAGCAGTTGATTAAAAAGCAAAGGAAGTCGATAAGTGTTCAATGGTCCGCGTATAAGGCCACTTTTGGACCCAGTAGTGTCTACTATTTCTGCTAGCATAAAAATTGTGTGCTCAAATGTGTCTCAGGAGGACTGTGGTTATGGGATGAGTCAATATATATGGCATGTAAGAAAAAAACTGGTGTCCCTAGTGCGGTATTGGGATGGTGGCGTGTGTATATTGATGGTATTTGTTGGAATGTAGTTGTGGGGAAGTGTGTAGGATAGAGAAAGGTTTACCTTATGGGGCGTCAGCAAAAGGACTGGCCAGATGGCTGTTGGAAAAGACACAACAATTGAAAAAACGGAGACTGTACAATGAGGCATGATAATGTCTGTGTGTATGGTGATTAAAATAAGGGGGAGCGAGGGAATATGGCAGGCGGCAGGGTGGGTGGAACCAAGATAAACTGCCTGTGGTGGGTGCACTGCAATGTAATGCAGTGCAATGTAATAAAATGTTATATTAGAATTTGGCTGTGGGGGTAATCTAATGGAGTGGGGGGCAGGTGTCCAGTGATAATGAGAAAAGTAGGTGCAGTGTGTTGTAATATTATGATATTGTTGTAGCGCTGCAGGAGGGGAGGGGGGAGGATAGATGCCCTATATTTTGATGGGGGTGATCATCTATACAGTTAAAATGTGGCCCCACATGGTGGTTGGATAGGGCTGGTGACCTGGCTATTGAGGGTGCAGTGGGGGATGTGGACATCAAACCGCGGTTGTTGTGTGCCTCTTACCTGGAGCGTCTGGTTTAGCTGGAAGCGCCACTCTCCATGTGCCTGAGTGCGTGCTATTTGAAGTTCGGGTGGTGGGGGCGGGGTTGTGACGTCAGGCGGGAACGGTAACTATCGCTGCTGGCGGCGCCGTTCAGCTGGTGTGCTGGGGGCGGGGTTGTGACGTCCGTGAATGCCGCTCAGCAGGCGCTGGGCAGCAGGGGAATGTGTAGAAGTGATTTGTGGGCACGCAGGAGGGGAAGGGGAAATGAGAGGCTGGCACTGTGTACTGTTATGTGATGATGGGGTGGCTGTGATGGGATGTTATAATGGGACATGATGTGATATGGGGGCTGGTGTGTTGTGGCTGGTTTAAATCATGTAAATGGGATGGGGAGTAAACAATGGTGGCTGGTAGTGGCTGGTTTGAGTCATGTATGTAGGGTGGGAGATGGATCAGTGGTGGCAAGTTTAAGGCATGTATGTAGGGTGGGGGATAATTCAGTGGTGGGGGGGGTGGGGGGGTGGGGGAAGGACATGATGTGGTGTGCTGTTGTGTTTGGTATGTGGGTAATGTGTGGTGTGGCTAGACTGTACCACACAGGGGGATGAGGTCAACCTGAATTGGCCCGGTGGTTGGCAGGTGGGCAGAAGGGATGTGGTGATAGAAAAAGGGGGGGTTTAGGATGAATTGTGGCAAATTGTGAAGTGTGGTGGCGAGGTGGGTGGGAAAAGGGAGAGGAGGGAACGTGAGGAGGGACAGTAGGTGCTGGGGGCGGTGGGCAAGGCGGGAGTGTTTGTGGACATGGTGAGGTGTGATGATTGAAGGTGGGGGACTGGGGAATGGATGGGGGTGAAGGGGGGAAAGTGAAGGAGAGGGCAGTGGTGTGTGTGAAACGATAGGGAGGGGTGCGTGGCAGAGTGGGTGGTGAGATTTGAGGGGCAGGGATCTGGGCTTTTTAGAAGCAGTTGGTTTCTAGCGATTTGTTTAGGCAATCTGGGTTTTAGAAGCAGTTGGTTTCTAGCGATTCGTTTAGGCCGTATGGTTCTATGGTTTGTAGTTTGAATATCCAGTACATTTCTTTTCTCCTCAATTTCTGATAGCGGTTTCCATGGGTGGCTGGGATTTCATCAATGGGTAATAGGGAGAGATCTCCTGCATCTTTGTTGTGTGCCTGCAAGAAATGTCGGGACACTCCATGTTTGAGGAAGCCGTTCGTGATGTTCCAACGGTGCTTGTTCATCCTCTCTCTGTCATGGAACCATGAACCAGACGTACAACAAGAGATGAGTGGAAATAAGAAGGCTTTATTGAAAATAAAGGTGTAAGGCAAAAGTCCAAACGGATGGCTAAACCGAAGCAGGGTCTTGCGAAACCAGAGATCAGGAACCAGAAGGGTAGTCAGATGAAGCCAGGATCAGGAACCAACAGGGTAGTCAGACGAAGCCAGGATCAGGAATCAGCAGGGTAGTCAGACGAAGCCAGGATCAGGAACCAGAAGCAGCAGCAGTCTTAGAAGCATGTGAGCACAGGGGGACCAAGCAGGGAACTGAAGCCACAGACCTCCTATATATATGAGCTGGGCATCCAGCTCCTCCCAGTGGGAAGGAGAAGCCGCAGGGTGGGAGGCTACAAGAAACCCAGAAACCAAGATGGCCGCCAGCACATGTCAAACGAAGGAGAACAGCAAGGAGGTAAGACCATGACAGTACCTCCCCCTCAAGGGCCCCTCCTCCGCGGAGTAAGGAACGGTTTCTGAGGGAAGCGTGTGTGGAAGGCTCGGAGCAAGGCAGGAGCATGGACATCTGCGGAGGGAACCCAGGAACGCTCCTCTGGACCATAACCACGCCAATGGACCAAAAACTGCACCCGGCCGCGGACCAGGCGTGAGTCCCGGATATTGCTCACCTCATACTCCTCACGATTGCCCACTTGGACCGGACGAGGCCGAGGAATCGAGGAAGTGAAACGATTACACACCAGTGGCTTCAAGAGGGAGACATGAAACACGTTGGAGATCCGCATGCCAGGAGGAAGCGCAAGGGCATAGGCTACCGGGTTTACCCTGCGAAGCACTCGGAAGGGACCAACAAAGCGAGGCGCCAGCTTGGGAGTGGGCACTCGAAGGTTGAGGTTGCGGGTGGACAACCATACGCGGTCTCCGACCTGGTAGGAAGGAGCGGGCGCTCGTCTGCGATCAGCCTGGAGTCTCTGGCGCTGCGCAGAGACCTCAAGGGACCTCTGGATCTGTACCCAAGAAGCACGTAGGACAGAAAGGTGATCCTCCACAGCCGGAATATCCTGGGGAAAGAATACCTCCGGTAACACGGCAGGTTGGAACCCATAATTGGCCATGAAGGGAGACGTCCCAGAGGAAGAGTTCACCGCCGTGTTCCTGGCAAACTCAGCCCAAGGCAGGAGGTCAACCCAATTGTCTTGGTGATCGGAGACATAGCAACGAAGGAATTGCTCCAAGGCCTGATTGGATCGTTCTGCGGCCCCATTGGACTGAGGGTGGTAGGCCGATGAGAAAGAGAGATGAATCCCCAACTGGGAGCAAAAGGCGCGCCAGAACCTGGACACAAACTGACTCCCCCGATCCGACACAATCTCCTTGGGCAAACCGTGCAACCGGAAGACCTCCCTGGCAAAAATCGAGGCCAACTCTTGTGCAGAGGGTAACTTCTTGAGAGGTACACAGTGGCACATTTTGGAAAACCGATCCACTATCATGAGAATGACCGTATGGCCTTGGGATGCAGGGAGGTCCACAATGAAATCCATCCCCAGGTGTGACCATGGACGCTCCCCGGTGGCTATGGGTTGCAAAAGGCCCAACGGAAGGTGCCGAGGGGACTTACTCTGGGCACAAACGGAGCATGCCGCTACATATGCGGCGATGTCGGAACGTAGAGAAGGCCACCAGAACAGACGTGAAACAGCCCAGGACAGCTGATTCTTTCCAGGATGCCCCGCGGCCTTGGAGTTATGGTAGGTTCGCAACAACCGAGTGCGCAACTCCTCAGGCACAAAACACCTGCCGTTGGGTCTCCCAGAGGGAGCACCAGATTGAGCCGCCAAAATCTGCTCACCCAGGGGAGAGGTCAGGCTGGTGCGAATGGCGGCCAGGATCTGATTCGGAGGTATGACCGAAGTCGGAATCGACTCCTCCCCGGACAGCTCGGAGTACTGCCGTGATAAGGCATCCGCTCTGATGTTCTTGGAACCGGGTAGGTAGGAGACCACGTAATTAAAACGTGACAAGAACAGAGCCCATCTGGCCTGACGTGGTGTCAATCTCTTGGCCTCAGAGAGGTAGGTCAGATTCTTGTGGTCCGTCAGGATGAGAACCGGAACCACCGAGCCCTCGAGCAAGTGCCTCCATTCTTTAAGGGCCTGCACGATGGCCAATAACTACCTGTCACCAATCTGATAGTTGCACTCCGCGGAAGACAGTTTCCGGGAGTAAAACCCACAAGGAAGCAGAGGACCCTCTGGTGTTCTACGCTGAGACAGGAGGGCGCCTACTCCCGTCTCAGACGCGTCCACCTCGAAGACAAACGGCAACCCAGGGTTGGGATGCGACAGAATCGGAGCCGACACAAAGGCGGACTTTAGAGCCTCAAAAGCTCGGATGGCCTCGGGCGGCCAGACCTGGGGATTACTGCCCTTCCTGGTCAGATCCGTGAGAGGCTTGGCTAGCATGGAAAAGTCCCTGATGAACTTCCGATAATAATTGGCAAAGCCCAAAAAGCGCTGCAGGGCACGAAGACCACTGGGCTAGGGCCACTGTAAGACAGCCGAAATCTTCTCAGGATCCATGGAGAACCCCTCAGCGGAAATGATGTAACCTAAGAAGGTTACCTGGGATCGGTGAAATTCGCATTTCTCAAGCTTACCGAACAGCTTGTTCTCTCGTAACCGCTGCAACACTCGTCTGACATCCAGAATGTGGGCCTCCATGGATTCAGAATATACCAAGATGTCATCCAAATAGACCACCACACACTGCTGCAACAGGTCACGGAAAACATCGTTGATGAATTCCTGGAAGACTGCGGGCACATTGCACAACCCAAAGGGCATAACCAAGGATTCATAATGACCGGTCCTGGTGTTAAACGCGGTCTTCCACTCATCGCCCGCCTTGATCCTTACCAGGTTATATGCCGCCCTCAGGTCGAGTTTGGTAAAGACCGTGGCCCCTTTGAGGCGATCGAACAGCTCGGAAATCAAGGGTATCGGGTAAGCGTTCTTGATCGTGATGCGATTGAGACCCCTGTAATCGATGCAAGGCCTCAACTCACCGCCCTTCTTTTTCACAAAGAAAAATCCAGCCCCTGCCGGGGACGAGGATTTGCGAATGTGTCCGCGTGAAAGCGCCTCCCTCACGTACTCCTCCATGGCCTCATTCTCCGCTACCGACAGTGGATAGACTTTGCCACGAGGAGGAACGGCACCAGATTGTAACTCTATGGCACAATCGTATGGGCGGTGCGGAGGTAGGGCAACCGCACGCACCTTATCGAATACATCCCGGTACTCCTCGTATTCAGGAGGCAACAGAGAGTCCGAGGAAGTACACAGCAACTTGACAGGCCCATGGATGCAACTAGCCCCACACTGCGGTGACCACGAGAGGATCTCGGCCGATTTCCAATCGAAAGTCGGATTATGCTTCTGGAGCCAGGGGTACCCCAAGACCACCGAGTAGTGTGGAGACGAAATAACCTGGAGACAGACCGACTCTCTGTGAACGGCACCAATGGCCATCCCCACTGGAAGGGTCTCATGAGTCACGTGTGGCGGCAGAAGGGGTCTGCCGTCTATCGCCTCAAGAGCCAGTGGGGAACCTCGAGGCTGCAGAGGAATGGAATTGGCGGCAGCGAACACACTATCAATGAACAAACCACCAGCACCAGAGTCCACCAACGCCTGGGTCGTCACCGAGCCCCCGACCCAGGAGAGGACAACAGTGATCAGTGGTTTGTCAACACGGGAAACCGGGGACGAGGAGACTCCACCCAAGATCTGCCCCCGACAGGATCTCAGGTGCGAGCGTTTCCCGGACGGTTCGGGCATGCCAACCGAAAATGCCCACCGAGACCACAGTACATGCATCGGCCCTCGCGTCTCCGGAGTACCCTCTCCCCCTCGGACAGGCGAGCAAACCCCAGCTGCATGGGTTCACCCCCAGACAAGTCATCCCCAGGAGGCGTGGGAGGAGAGGGAGGCACGGGTGGGACAGCAAACGTAGGCGCCAATCTGTTAGAAGGCCTCCGCAGGCTCTCCTGAAAGGAAGGTCTCTCCCTGAGTCTGGTGTCAATCAAAATCAGGAAAGAAATAAGAGACTCGAGCTCCACAGGTAGGTCCTTAGCTGCAACCTCATCCTTCAAGGCATCCGAGAGACCATGAGAGAAAGCAGCGACCGTGAACCCTGTCTGATGGACATAAGGAGCTTCGCAGCAGAGGCAGCACGAGCCGGCACATCGAATACCTTCCGAAGAGAAGCAACAAAACCGGAAAACTCGGCAACCACCGGATTGTCGTTCTCCCATAAAGGGCTGGCCCAGGCCAAGGCCTTGTCCGAGAGCAGCGAGATCAAGAAGCCCACCTTTGATCTCTCAGTAGGAAAGGCATGTGGCAGCAACTCGAAGTAAATGCCCACCTGGTTAAGGAAACCTCGGCACTGAGTTGGCTCTCCCCCAAAGCGCTGTGGAAGGGGGGCAGAACCGGTCCTACCCCGAAACACCGCAGGCGCAGCAACAGGTGTCGGGGTAGACTCTGGCGCAACAACCGGAGCGGCAGTAGGAGCGGGCCCAGGAGCGACAACCGACCCATCGGCAACGGAAGCTAAATGAGCCGTGCGTTCAAGCAGGGTTTGCAACGCCACAGCGAACCGACCCAACAGGTGATCCTGCTGATCAAGTCTGGCAACCAGCATAGGTAGCGAGGATGGCCCTGTACCGTCAGAATTCATGGCTTGGTCCTAATGTCATGGAACCATGAACCAGACGTACAACAAGAGATGAGTGGAAATAAGAAGGCTTTATTGAAAATAAAGCTGTAAGGCAAAAGTCCAAACGGATGGCTAAACCGAAGCAGGGTCTTGCGAAACCAGAGATCAGGAACCAGAAGGGTAGTCAGATGAAGCCAGGATCAGGAACCAACAGGGTAGTCAGACGAAGCCAGGATCAGGAATCAGCAGGGTAGTCAGACGAAGCCAGGATCAGGAACCAGAAGCAGCAGCAGTCTTAGAAGCATGTGAGCACAGGGGGACCAAGCAGGGAACTGAAGCCACAGACCTCCTATATATATGAGCTGGGCATCCAGCTCCTCCCAGTGGGAAGGAGGAGCCGCAGGGTGGGAGGCTACAAGAAACCCAGAAACCAAGATGGCCGCCAGCACATGTCAAACGAAGGAGAACAGCAAGGAGGTAAGACCATGACACTCTCTCAGAGTGAGGGTGGTCCGGCCAACGTATTGCAATCCACAGCTGCATTCCAATAAATAAATTATGTATGTCGATGAACAATTTAGAAAGTGCTTTATTTCAAAATTTTCTCCTGTTAAATTACTGAAGAACTTGGTGGTCCGATTTGAGATGTTCAGGCAACACTTGCATCTTTGGTGTCCGCATTTATAACTTCCCAGCATTTTGGGAAAAAGGATCAAAATGGCTGGAGGATATTTCTTCTGAGTGCGCAGGCGATGGGGGCAATGAGATTTTTGATTGTTTGGGCTCTTCTAAAGGTTATATGCGGTTCTGGTCGTATATGTTTTGTTAGGAAGGGATCCGCTTGTAGTATCTGCCAGTGTTTCTTCAGTATATTTCTCAGGGTCGTGTGGTTGGTATTAAACGTGGTTACGAAGGATGTCTTGTACTTTTTGGTGGTATCTGGATCACTTTGTTTGACGATTGGTAATTTAGTTTCTGATGGTAGGCAGTCCTCCTGGGTGTATTTCTGTGCCTGCAGTAGTGCTGCCTTGACGACGCCGCATGGGTATCCTTTGTTGTGAAATCTTTTTTCAATTACCTGGCTTTGTAGTTTGAAATCTTCATCCTTTGTGCAGTTTTGACGGATCCGCTTGAATTGGCATAATGGGATGTTATTTTTCCACTTTTTGTGGTGCGCGCTCCTATAGTCCAGATAACTGTTTCCATCTACTTTTTTGAAGAAGGTCTTTGTTTCGATGGTGTTTTCCTTAGTGGATAGGACTAGGTCCAGGTATTCTATAGATGTTTCGGAATAGTTGGCTGTAAAGGTAAGGTTGAAGTTATTTTTGTTTAAGTGGGTGGTGAAATTGTTGGCCTCCTCTAGGCTACCATCCCAGATCAAAAGCAGGTCATCGATATAGCGTTTGTAGAAGACTAGTTTGTCTTGCCAAGGGTGTTTGTTATAAATGAATTGGTCTTCGAAGATCCCCATATACAGATTTGCGAAGCTGGGCACGAATCGCGTCCCCATAGAGGTCCCTCTGGTCTGCTTATAGATTTTGTTCTCAAAAGTGAAGATATTGTGTTTGAGGATGAAGTCGATGCCGTCCAGAATGAATTGTCGCTGTGAGGTTGGCAGGTTCGCGTCTTGTTGTAGGTACTGCCGTATGGCGTCTATCCCTGTATTGTGTGGGATGTTAGAATATAATTAGGTTACGTCGAGTGTGGCCCAAATGTATGATTTTTTCCAATTTACCCTTCTGAGCAAGGTAATTAGAGTGGCGTAATCCTTCAGGTAGGAGGGTAGTTGGATGACATATTTCTGTAGAAAAATGTCGATGTAGTGTGATAAATTGCATGTAAGTGAGGAGATGCCAGAAATGATCGGTCTCCCTGGTGGATTGTGGGTAGATTTATGTATTTTTGGTAGATGGTAAAAAAGTGCCAGGTTCGGGTGGTCTATGGTAATGTATTCTTTTTCCTTTTTGGTTAGAAATTCCTGTGATTCTTTTTCCAGAAGACCCAATAGTTTTTTTTGGTGACTTCCTTTATGGGGTTGTGGGATAGGATTTCATAGTAGTTTTTGTCTTCTAGGATTTTGTGTGCTTCTGCCAAATAATCCTCGCGGTCCTGAATCACGATGCCGCCTCCTTTATCGGCATTTCTGATGATGATGGTGTTATTATCCATGAGCTCTTTGAGGGTGATTTTTTCTTTTTTGTTTAGGTTATTTGGTGCTTTTTGATCTTTATTAATGGTTCTAAGGTCCTTTGTTACGTGTGCGGAGAAGGTTTCAATGTGGCTCCCCCTATGGTATATTGGGTTGAAGGTGGATTTGGGTTTTAGTCCTGTGGCAATGGCTCTTATGGTTTCATCAGGTTGTGCATTATCGGTGCTAGTTTGGTGATTTTTGGTTTTGAGGACTGGATTTCGAAGTGCCTGGCTAATGTTAATTTCCGGATGCAGCAGTCTCTTCTGCTTTTTGATGACTCTGTTAGAAGGGTTTCCCAGGGCCATCCACCTAGCCCTGCCCCAGAAGTGGGAAAGATTGAGTGCACTGATGCCCAACCACTTATTTTTCAAGATGAGTACATGGGAGGACCATAGCAGCAAGTCTCGGATGATGACGAAACACAGGTGCCAACTGCTGGGGCTTTCGAAAGTGTGCAGACTGACAAGGAAGTCAGGGGTAAAGACCATGAGTGCTTTTGGATTTTTAAATTAGGCTCACGGATACCATCAGGACTGAACAGGCGTCATGATACCATTCTACATTACTAATATGTTTACTCCTCTTCTTTTTTATCATTGCAATTTGTAAATTTTATCTTATTTTTCTATGTCTTTTGGCATGTTGTAATTACTATGCATTTTATCTGTGAAGGATGTCATCAGGAGGTGTGTCCTGCACCTGATTGTGATCACCTGTGTTTGGTGGTTCACTATTTAGTCTCGACCTCACCTACTGATGCACATCATGACTAAGGATCCGCATCTACAGTGATCCGAAACCGGTCGATTTTCTGCATTGCTGTATGTTGGTTTTTATCTGCACGGGATTGAATAAAGCCTCAAGTATTTTTCTGTGAAGCTGGACCATCTTTCTTTCTTTTGGGATCCGCTGTGCGCCCAAGGTTCAGGGCGAGGTCCGGGCTCCTGGCTTCCTGTGGAAGAGCGCGGCATTTTCCAGTGTTGCTCCATAGGGGTAAAGACTGGGTGGAAGATGATGTGGAGGACGATGAGGTCCTCGACCCCACATGGAATCAAGGTCATGCGAGTGACTGATGTAGTTCGGAGGATGAGGCGGTGGTCTCACAGAGCCACCAGCACAGCAGAAGAGGGAGCAGGGTGCAAAAGCGGAGCGGAGTCCTCTAGAGAGTACACCTGCTACTGCCCACCGCAGCAAGGGACCGAGCACACCAAAGCCAGCTCCAAGGATTTCCCTGGCATGGCAGTTCTTTAGACAATGTGCTGACGACAAGACACGAGTGGTTACAACCAATTAGGGGGAAAAATCAGGTGTGCACTACGCAACTCCATCTGTGGCAAGGTGCACCTGACTACGGATACGTGGACCAGTAAGCACGGTCAGGGACCTTATATCTCCATAACAGCACACTTGGTAAATGCAGTGGCGGCTGGGCCTGAGGCGGATAGCAGATTGGTGCACGTCCTTTCACCACCGAGGATTGCAGAAGGCTTCAATTTGCCTCCTGTTGCTTCCTCCTCCTACTCTGCTTCCTCATCTTCTACCAGCTCCTCATCCGGTCAGCGTAACACCTTCATCACCAACTTCAGCACAGCCAGGGGTAAACAACAGCAGGCAGTTTTAAAACGTATCTGTTAGGGGGACAAACCCCACACAGCGCAGGAGCTATGGACGGGCCTTGAACAACAGACCGATGAGTGGTTTGTGCCAGTCAGCCTCAAGCCCGGCCTGGTGGTGTGCGATAATGGGCAAAATCTCGTAGCAGCTCTGGGACTAGTCGGTTTGACGCACATCCCTTGCCTGGCGCATGTGCTGGATTGGGTGGTGCAGAGATTCCTTAATACTTACCTCGACATGTCAGAGCTGCTGCATAAAGTGCGGGCCGCCTGTGCGTGCTTTAGGCGTTCTCACTCTGACGCTGCTCGCCTGTCAGCGCTGCAGTGTAACTTTGGCCTTCCCGCTCACCACCTCATATGCGACATGCCCACAAAGTGGAACTCCACCTTGCACATGCTGGCCAGACTGTGCGAGCAGCAGCAGGCAATAGTGGAGTTTCAGCAGCAGCACACACGGGTGAGTCGCTCGGCGGAACAGCACCACTTCACCACCAATGACTTGGCCTCAATGCGAGACCTGTGTTCCTTGTTGCGCTGTTTTGAGTACTCCACCAACATGGCCAGTGCCAATAACGTCGTTCTCAGCGTTACTATGCCACTTCTATGCCTCCTTGAAAAAAAGCTGCTGGTGATGATGGGAGAGGATGTAGCACAGGAGGAGGAGGAGGAAGAGGGATCATTTTGTAGGGTTTCCGGCAAGTCATTCACAAGTGGCTCAGAGGGTGGGTTCCTGCACCCACAAACCCAAGGTACACAATTGTCCAGCCAGGGCACAGTTCTGGAGGATAAGGAGGTGGAGGATGAGGAGATGCAGGAGGAGGAACCATGTTCACAGCAGGGTGGCACCCAGTCCAGCTCATGGCAATCACTAGTGTGTGGATGGGGGGATACAGAGGACACAGACGATACACCTCCCACAGAGGACAGCTTTTCGTTGCCTCTGGGCAGCCTTACAAACATGAGCGATTACATTCTGCAGTGTCTCCGCAGCGACCGCCGAGTTGCCCACATTCTAACTTGTACTGATTACTGGGTGTCCACGCTGCTGGATCCCCGTTACAAGGTACCGTCCTTAATTCCGTCACTGGAGCGTGATCGTAATATGCGGGAGTACATGCGCACGCTGGTAGATGCGAGGCTGGTGGCATTCCCACCTGACAGCAGGGGCACAGTGGAAGCACAAGGCGAAGGCAGTGGACGAGGAAGAGGTCGCCAACACAGCTGGGGCACCGCCAGCATTTCAGAAGGCAGGGTTAGCATGGCCGAAATGTGGAAATGCTTTGTCAGCGCGCCATAACAACCAGCACCACCAGCTGATATGGAACGTCTTAGTAGGAGGCAGCATTTCACCAACATGGTGGAGCAGTATATGTTCACACGCCTACACGTACTAAATGACGGGTCTGCCCCTTCAACTTCTGGGTCTCCAAATTGGGCACATGGCCTGAGCTTGCCCTTTACGCCTTGAAGGTGCTGGCCTGCCCTGCAGCCAGTGTATTATCTGAACGTGTGTTTAGCCATGCAGGGGGCATCATCACAGACAAGCGCAGCCGCCTGTCCACAGCCAATGTGGGCAAGCTCACGTTCATTAAAATGAACTGGGAATGGATCCCTCAGCAATTGTCCGTACCTTGTCCAAAATAGACATGTATACTGGCACTAACCAGCCATTGTTATACTGCAGCGGAATTGCTCATATTTGTATTTTGGATATTTCACACTCTTTTGGAGTGTACCTTAATTTTAAACATTTAAATTAAAACCAAAAACCTGTGTTGGCTATCTCGTCCTCCTCCACTGCCGCTTCCACCTACTCAGCTACGTCCACCGCCTCCTCAAACTCCTACTCCATATGGAACGCCACCTCATAAATCCAATTTTTTTGGGGACGTGTTTTATTTTATATCATTTTACTACTTTGTCATTTAAATTTTTGGGTGAAATTCACAGATTTTTGGTTGTATAGTGCCACTGCTATACCTAGTATGATTGTTAAAAAAAAAATGTTATTGTCATTTACATTTTCTGGTGAAATTCACCAATTTTTGGGTGTATAATACCACTGCTATACCTAGTAGGCCGGTTAACAGACAAAATATATTTGTCAGTTACATTTGCAGTTGAAATTCAACAATTTTTGGGTGTGAAGTACCAATTCTATACCTAGTAGACAGGTTAAACAATAAAGAATTGGTCGCTTACATTTTATGGTGAAATTCACTAAATTTGGGGTGTGATGTACCACTGCTATACCTAGTAGGCCGGTTAACAAAAAAAATAAAATCGTCAGTTACATTTTCTGGTGAAATTCAGCAATTTTTTGGTGTGATGTACTACTGCTATACCTATTAGACCGGTAAAAAAAATTATTTCCATTTGTCAGTTACATTTTAGAGTCAAATTCACCAATTTTTGGATGTAATATACCCCTCCTCTACCTTGTTGAGAGCTTAATAAATTTCAATAATTTTTATTTTACATTTTCGGGTGAAAATAAACAATTGTTTTCTGTCATAGACCCCTGCTCTACCAAGTAGACAGGTTAATTAATTTCTGCAATTTTTCTGTTACATTCTTGGGTTGACATTATACAATTTTAGACGTGAATAAACCCCTGCTCTGCATAGGTGACAGGAAATAAAATTTCTGAAATGCTTCTTTAATTGATGCGTGCTACCTCCTTTGATTCAATGCTTAAACTTAAGCAAGTTGTACCACATTTAAGCTTCAATACTTTGTCCCACATTTCTGCTATACTCTTTTGGCCAACATTTGTGCCTCAATAGCTTTTCCCACAATTCCGCTCGACTCTTTTGGCCCACATTTGGGCTTCTGTAATTTGTCCCACATTTGCGCCTCAATAACTTTTCCCACATTTCTTTTTGATACCAAATTTTTAAAATAAATTTATCTCCCTTAAATTTGGTCTCCTTTTCTCACGCTCCCTCTCCGTCCTGGAATCCTGATTCCCCGCCACCCGTAATCACCATGGTAGGCGCATAAAAGAACATCGAAAGGTGATAGAGCAGATATAAAATTGGATTGTGAACATCACGGAGGACGTGCAACATGGTGGGTGGGGCAGTAAGTATGCACACGCCTACACAAACTAACTGACAGTCGTCAGCCCCTGCAACTTCTGGGTCTCTAAATTGGGCACATTGCCTGAGCTTGCCCTTTACGCCTTGGAGGTGCTGGCCTGCCCTGCAGCCAGTGTATTGTCTGAACGTGTGTTTAGCACGACTGGAGGGTTATATTTACCAATGTTTTGGGGTGTACCCTAATTTAAAAAAAAATAATAATAAATTAAAACCAAAAAGCAATGTAGGCTACCTCCTCCTCCACCGCCACTTTCACCTACACCGTCACATCCACCACCTCCTCAACCTCCTTAGGAAGTTGATAGAGCAGATATAAAATTGGATCATGAACATCACGGAGGACAAGCGACATGGTGGGTGGGGCAGTAGGTATGCACACGCCTACAAAAACTAACTGACAGTCGTCAGCCCCTGCAACTTCTGGGTCTCTAAATTGGGCACATTGCCTGAGCTTGCCCTTTACGCCTTGGGGGTGCTGGCCTGCCCTGCAGCCAGTGTATTGTCTGAACGTGTGTTTAGCACGACTGGAGGGTTATATTTCCCAATGTTTTGGGGTGTACCCTAATTTAAAAAAATAATAATAATAAATTAAAACCAAAAAGCAGTGTAGGCTACCTCCACCGCCATTTCCACCTACACCGTCACATCCACCACCTCCTCAACCTCCTTCTCCATATGGACCTGGTCCTCCTAGATCAAGATTATAATTTTTTATTTTTACATATTTTATGTTATTTTAAGTCATTTCCCTATCCACATTTGTTTGCAGAGCACTTGCCACGCTCTTAACCACATTTTGACAACATTTGCAGCCCTCTAGCCCTTTCCATGACATTTTTATAGCCATTTTAGTTCTCAAAAGTTCGGGTCCCCATTGACTTCAATGGGGTTCGGGTTTGGAGTCAAGTTCGGTTTGAGTTCGGGTCCCGAACTCAAACTTTTTTCCGAAGTTCGGCCGAACCCGTCGAACCTGAACATCCAGGTGTCCGCTCAACTCTAGATGCGAGTCATCTATTTATAAACAGCTGTTTGTTGGTGAAAACCTGACCCCTGGATGTCAGTGGTAGCTCTGGTCTGTTGCTGCTATGCCCCTTTTCCCCTCACACACACACACACAGACCTTTTTCTGTTGCTACTTGTGCTGGCTACAGCAGCATTTTTGTCACTGACTGTTCATTTGGAGAGGCCCTACACCTCTTTGATGGAGATACTATACAGTAACAGTAACTGTATATGTAAAATAAGTTAATCAATGTAAATGTAGACACCCAAATAACAGTAGTTTTAGGCATCTTATTCACCCCAATTTGAGAATCAAGGCCTAATGGAATTGCTTATCTATGAATCAGGATGGGCACCCTAATAACATTTAAAATAGACCGCTTATTCACCCCAATTTGGCAATTAATACGCAATAGTATTGTGATCTATTAACCCCTTAAGGACGCAGGGCGTATCGGTACGCCCTATTTCCCGAGTCCTTAAGGACTCAGGGCGTACCGGTACGTCCTAACTTTAAATGCAGATTCCGGCGCCGCGGGGGTTAATGGAAACGGGATGCCGGCTGAAATCATTCAGCCGGCATCCTGTGACAATGCCAGGGGGGGTCATGTGACCCCCCCCTATCGGCGATCGCTGCAAACCGCAGGTCAATTCAGACCTGCGGTTTGCTGCGCTTTTTGCAGTTTCTGATCCCCGCGGTCCCTGACCGCGGGGATCAGAAACTTTAGTTTACCTCAAATATAGATTTTACATCCCCCTGCACCCCTGCATGATTTTTTGCCGGCGGGTGGTGCAGGGGGGGGAGTTGTGGGCGGTGGGGGCGGTGCGGGAGGCGGGCGGTGCGGCAGGCGGGATCGCGATCCCCCGCCCGCCTCCCCTTGAAAATTCGTTGGTGTAGAGTGGGTATACCAGGGTGCCAGCACATTGCTGGCACCCTGGTATAAACGGCTGACATCGGTGATGCGATGTCAGCCGTTTAACCCTTTCCATACAGCGGTCCGTACGGACAGCTGTATGAAAAAAGTTAACAGTAAGAAGTAGCTCCCTCCCTCTCCCATCGGGGGGCTGCAGTGCCTTTGCAGCCCCCCGAATGGAGAGGGAGAGAGCTCCCAGACAGCCCCCCCAGAGCCCCGTCCTTACCCTTCCCCGTCTGCGCAGTTCTGACCACTACTGAGCAGACGGGGAAGGTTCCCATGGCAACAGGACGCCGTCTCAGGCATCCTGCTGTCCATGGTGCTGAACAGATCTGTGCTGAAGGCAGAGATCTGTTCAGACAAAGTGTAAGTAAAATACAGTACTGTACAATATATATTGTACTGTACTGTATTATACAGACATCAGACCCACTGGATCTTCAAGAACCAAGTGGGTCTGGGTCAAAAAAAAAGTGAAACAAAGTGAAAAAAAAGTAAAAATCAAAAAAACACATTTATCACTGAATAAAAATGAAAAAAATAAAATTTCCTACACATGTTTGGTATCGCCGCGTCCGTAATGACCTGATCTATAAAACGGGCATGTTACTTTCCCCGCACGGTGAACGCCATAAAAAAAAAAAAAAAAAAACTATTAGGAAATTGAAATTTTGCCCACCTTAGTTCCCAAAAAAGGTAATAAAAGTGATCAAAAAAGTCGCATGTACGCCAAAATAGTACCAATCAAACCGTCATCTCATCCCGCAAAAATCATACCCTACCCAAAATAATTGCCAAAAAACTGAAAAAACTATGGCTCTTAGACTATGGAAACACTAAAACATGATTTTTTTTGTTTCAAAAATAAAATCATTGTAAAACTTAAATAAATAAAACAAAGTATACATATTAGGTATCGCCGCGTCCGTATCGACCGGCTCTATAAAAATATGACATGACCTAACCCCTCAGGTGACCACCGTAAAAAAATAAAAATAAAAACTGTGTAAAAAAAGCCATTTTGTCATCTTACGTCACAATAAAGTGTAATAGCAAGCGATTAAAAAGTCATGTGCACCCCAAAATAGGGCCAATCAAACCGTCATCTCATCCCGCAAAAAATGAGACCCTACTTAAAATAATCGCCCAAAAACTGAAAAAACTATGGTTCTTAGACTATGGAGACACTAAAACATTTTTTTTGTTTTAAAAATGAAATCATTGTGTAAAACTTACATAAATAAAAAAAATTGTATACATATTAGGTATCGCCGCGTCCGTGACAACCTGCTCTATAAAATTACCACATGATCTAACCTGTCAGATGAATGTTGTAAATAACAAAAAAAAAACGTGCCAAAAAATCTATTTCTTGTTACCTTGCCATACAAAAAAAGTGTAATATAGAGCAACCAAAAATCATATGTACCCTAAACTAGTACCAACAAAACTGCCACCCTATCCCCTAGTTTCTAAAATCGGGTCACTTTTTTGGAGTTTATACTCTGGGGGTGCATCAGGGGGGCTTCAAATGGGACATGGTGTCAAAAAAAACAGTCCAGCAAAATCTGCCTTCCAAAAACCGTATGGCATTCCTTTCCTTCTGCGCCCTGCCGTGTGCCCGTACAGCGGTTTACGAACACATATGGGGTGTTTCTGTAAACTACAGAATCAGCGCCATAAATAATGAGTTTTGTTTGGCTGTTAACCCTTGCTTTGTAATTGGAAAAAAAATATTAAAATGGAAAATCTTCCAAAAAAGTGAAATTTTGAAATTGTATCTCTATTTTCCATTAAATCTTGTGCAACACCTAAAGGGTTAACAAAGTTTGTAAAATCAGTTTTGAATACCTTGAGGGGTGTAGTTTCTTAGATGGGGTCACTTTTATGGAGTTTCTACTCTAGGGGTGCATCAGGGGGGCTTCAAATGGGACATGGTGTCAAAAAACCAGTCCAGCAAAATCTGACTTCCAAAAACCATACGGCGCACCTCTCACTCTACGCCCCGCTGTGTGGCCGTACAGCAGTTTACGGCCACATATGGGGTGTTTCTGTAAACTACAGAATCCGGGCCATAAATAATGAGTTTTGTTTGGCTGTTAACCCTTGCTTTGTAACTGGAAAAAAAATATTAAAATGGAAAATCTGCCAAAAAAGTGAAATTTTGAAATTGTATCTCTATTTTCCATTAAATCTTGTGCAACATCTAAAGGGTTAACAAAGTTTCTAAAATCAGTTTTGAATACCTTGAGCGGTGTACTTTCTTAGATGCGGTCACTTTTATGGAGTTTCTACTCTAGGGGTGCATCAGGGGGCTTCAAATGGGACATGGTGTCAAAAAAACAGTCCAGCAAAATCTGCCTTCCAAAAACCATACGGCGCACCTTTCACTCTACGCCCCGCTGTGTGGCCGTACAGTAGTTTACGGCCACATATGGGGTGTTTCTGTAAACGGCAGAGTCAGGGCAATAAAGATACAGTCTTGTTTGGCTGTTAACCCTTGCTTTGTTAGTGGAAAAAATGGGTTAAAATGGAAAATTAGGCAAAAAAATGAAATTCTAAAATTTCATCCCCATTTGCCAATAACTCTTGTGCAACACCTAAAGGGTTAACAAAGTTTGTAAAATCAGTTTTGAATACCTTGAGGGGTGTAGTTTATAGAATGGGGTCATTTTTGGGCGGTTTCTATTATATAAGCCTCGCAAAGTGACTTCAGAGCTGTAGTGGTCCCTAAAAATTGGGTTTTTGTAAATTTCAGAAAAATTTCAAGATTTGCTTCTAAGCCTTGTAACATCCCCAAAAAATAAAATATCATTCCCAAAATGCTACAAACATGAAGTAGACATATGGGGAATGTAAAGTCATCACAATTTTTGGGGGTATTACTATGTATTACAGAAGTAGAGAAACTGAAACTTTGAAATTTGCAAATTTTTCAAAATTTTTGGTAAATATGGTATTTTTTTATGCAAAAAAATTCACTTTTTTGACCCAATTTTAGCAGTGTCATGAAGTACAATATGTGACGAAAAAACAATCTCAGAACGGCCTGGGTAAGTCAAAGCGTTTTAAAGTTATCAGCACTTAAAGTGACACTGGTCAGATTTGCAAAAAAACGGCCAAGTCCTTAAGGTGAAATAGGGCTGAGTCCTTAAGGGGTTAAACAAGGTGGACACCCCAGTAACAGTTAAATTAGACAGGTTATTCATCCCAATTTGAGAATCAAAGCCTAATGGAAAAGCTTACTCTGTTCAATTAGATAACTCTCTGTCCATGTGAGATGAGGAAACAGTGCTCCTTGTCTGAACACTGTTTATGTAGATTAAATTAAATGTTCTGGGCTGACATTCTGCTGTTTGGCCACAAGATGACATTGTTTCCTAAAAACAGCTACAGATTGCACTTATATCTCCATATTCATGAGAGAGGTGGGGTTTACACAGAGTCTGTAGAGAACAGGAAGGTGGAAGCCATCTTAGAGTAAGGCTGTGAGAGACATTGAGGAACTGTGTGAGCAGAGAATCTGAAGCTGATCATGTCCAAGACCCTGATTCTGTCCAGATGAAGGAGGATTGTTGCGAGGAACACTGATGAGAGCAGAGGAACAAAGCAACATACACTGCAGTAACGCATGCTTGTTGGAGAGACATTTGTTCTGTTCAGAGTCACCAGCGGATGCAAAGCAGACCCGGGTCAGTAAGATCGTGCATGCACCTCATCACAGTGTTGGCTGCTAGAGACTGAGACCAGGCCTGTAGTTAGTTAGTTAGTTAGTTAGTTAGTTAGGATTTCTGTCTGTGTCGGGCCACAAGTGTTACTACTGTTCATTGCAAGGACTCCAGAGCTTAAAGTGGCATTTCACATTGGAGAGCTGATACAATTCTCACAAACTCAAGCCAGGCTGGTGTTTTTCTCAAAAGGAATACTCAGGCACGTGCTACAGGACCAGTAATGGGAGGGGGACTACTGTAGATCTGTGTAAGATTGTAAGCTGTTGTGCTGCAACGCAGGTTAGCCCGCCAGTAGGTAAATTACTGCTCTTTCCTCCTACATCCATTGGAGGGCGCCGTGCTGTGCAGCACAAGGGTCTCAGCCTCCAGGCTGGGTGTATGTAAATTTATTGTATGTTCCCAGCATTTGTGGTTGTGTTTATTCCCACATTTAAGTAAAATTCTATTTTGGCGAAAGCTGGTGTTAGGGTTGCTTTCCTCATTCGTGATTTAACTGTATCCTGTAGCGAAAAAATATGGGTGGACAGCCCTCCTTGGTAATGATGTATTGGGTGCTCGTCTCCAGGAGGGGTGGTAAAAAGCCCCTAGTAGAACAACTTGTAGATATCCAGAAAAATAAAAAACGGGAGACAGCACGTCCAAAAAGGTGCAAAAAGTGGAATTTATTCCGGATGCAACGTTTCAGCTGCGTGTTAGCCTTTTTCAAGCATGCATATACATTTAAAGGTGGGATTTAAATACCCACATATAAAGACAAAAGGGGGAGTGACCTGTGATGCAATTAAATTCATTATTATCAGCAGTTTGTAAAAACATACCTTAACCCTGATGTGCCAGTGAACTTGGGCGGGTAGCCTGAGGTGTAAGAGCCATGAGTGACGCCATGGTGTATGATATTGCAGCCATATGTGAAGCCATGAGGGACGCCTGCAAAAGTCAGGTGCAGATGGAGCGCATCTGCGTTCCAGTAGCGAGCCGCCGAGGTCGTCACTTCCGGTTCCGGACCTCACTTCCGGTTTCGGACCTGCGTTCCAAAGCAGCACTTCCGGTTGGACGGCTTCCGGTTTCCAGTGCCGATCATATGTGGACCGCATATGCGTTCCAGCCCAATTCTGCTTGTGGTGTGAGAGCCAGGAGAAGTATGCTCTATGTATTGCACTCTATTTATGCAGAAGATTAGTGTTGGGCGCACTATGTGGGGGAAGATAATGAAAATGGCACGAGTTCCGGATGGAAAAATATTATGTGGTGCGCATGCGCAGTAACGTTTGGGTGCAATATCTGTGATGTCCCTGATTGCAGGGGGGGGTTGGAAAATGAGCATGTGCGCAATAGGATAAACCTACTCTTATGCATACAATAAGTACATCTGAGCGCAACTAATTCCATGTCAAGTCAGACCATAGCATCTGCCGATAAGTAATGATTACGACACAGTATCCAAAGAAATTAATCTATATAATTTGGTGCATTGTGTGAGTGTCACATCATAGGCAGCTGGGGCACATGCAATGTTTGATTTCTGCGCATTCGCGGGGCATATTAGTTGCGCTCAGATGCACTTATTGTATGCATAAGGGTAGGTTTATCCTATTGCGCACATGCTCATTTTCCAACCCCCCCCCCCCCTGCAATCAGGGACATCACAGATATTGCACCCAAACGTTACTGCGCATGCGCACCACATAATATTTTACCATCTGGAACTCGTGCCATTTTCATTATCTTCCCCCACATAGTGCGCCCAACACTAATCTTCTGCATAAATAGAGTGCAATACATGGAGCATACTTCTCCTGGCTCTCACACCACAAGCAGAATTGGGCTGGAACGCATATGCGTTCCACATATGATCGGCACTGGAAACCGGAAGCCGTCCAACCGGAAGTGCTGCTTTGGAACGCAGGTCCGAAACCGGAAGTGAGGTCCGGAACCGGAAGTGACTACCTCGGCGGCTCGCTACTGGAACGCAGATGCGCTCCATCTACACCTGACTTTTGCAGGCGTCCCTCATGGCTTCACATATGGCTGCAATATCATACACCATGGCGTCACTCATGGCTCTTACACCTCAGGCTACCCGCCCAAGTTCACTGGCACATCAGGGTTAAGGTATGTTTTTACAAACTGCTGATAATAATGAAGTTAATTGCATCACAGGTCACTCCCCCTTTTGTCTTTGTATGTGGGTATTTAAATCCCACCTTTAAATGTATATGCATGCTTGAAAAAGGCTAACACGCAGCTGAAACGTTGCATCCGGAATAAATTCCACTTTTTGCACCTTTTTGGACATGCTGTCTCCGTTTATTATTTTTCTGGATATCTATTAACTGTATCCTGTTGAGCCCACCCCGGTACACGGCTTAGATCTTGGCATAGTCGGCAGGATATAGCAACCGTTATGGATGGGAATGCGGTGGGAGACCTTCCCCGGGCTCCAATGGCACCGGTCCAGGACCCAGCTCAGGGTGCGCCAGTGCAAGGTCAACTTGCCCCAACACTGCTGATACAGCTTGCCCGCGACATGCCCGCACCATTGTGGCCAGATGCATGCCTTAAGTATCGGCCCTGCGGGCTGAGTAAGAGAACTAAACATCGGGCTCTAGAACTCCTTATGATCGATTACATACAGATTGGGTACTCTACCTCGGGACACTCATACTGTTTAGTCATGTTAGATCATTTCACAAAGCATGCGGTGGCTGTACCCACCAGAGACCAGACGGCAGAGTCAGCCATTGAAGCAGTCTGCAAACACTTTGTACAGGTGTTCGGGTGTCCACGGAGGATACATTCAGACCAGCGAGCATGTTTTCATGGTACTCTAATAAATGAGTTGCACAAACTGTATGGGATCGAACGTTCCAGCACCACCCCGTATCACCCCCAGGGAAACGAGGAGTGCTAGCAGTTCAACTGCACCTTGCTCCAGATGCTGCAGACTTTGGAGGACAGCCAAAAGGCTCGGAGTCCCGAGTACCTACCTGAACTGATGTGGGCCTATAACAACACAGTACCACCGGATACTCCCCACATATGCTTATGTTTGGGAGAGCCGGTGTCACTGACGTTCCCGTGGCAGGTACCAGGAGATCGGAGAGACTAACAACTCGTGGGTTAAATTGACAAGTTCACTGTGGATCTTATTGTGTCTGTGTTTTGATAAACGCCACACCTCTTGCTTCTAGCTTCTACTAGCTGGTCGGTTGCACTCTGTGGTGCTTCTGGAGTTGCCAGTTTTCTACTTTCAGATAAGTCTTGTCTTTTCTTATTGTTTTATGTTTGTTATATTCCCTGTTGTTGTATCTGGGCCTTAAAAAGAGAATTCCATTCGTCCATCTGGAAAGAAATGTTTTGTCTCTGGTCCTAACCTCATTCCAGGGCCTTATAGGGATATTAGGGCCTAGGTATCCAGCATATGAATATTCCTACCTTCAAGGTCTAATCATATTGATAGGTAGTTAGGGCCCGGATTAGGTTTGTTTAGGTGACCTGTTCCTTCCCTAGTTTCCAGGCCCAGTTACTGTTCCCCTTCCCCCCTGTGTTTAGTGTGGAGTTTTTCCACCACACTGATCATGACATTATAAATCACTGTATAACCATCATTTTGTTGTCTGTATCAGTTCAGCCATGGATGTTACCACTGCATTGACGGACAGCTACAGGGGTTGTCTTTGGATGTGGATGACCTCCGCACGACTGTCTTACAGATGCAGAGACCACTGTTGGCTGATCCTAGTAGTGGTTACCTGACCTGTCCTGAACCTAAAGTTGCTCTCCCGGATAGATTCTTGGGGGAAAGTGATAATTTAATTTGGTTCAGGGAAGCGTGCAAATGGTACTTTAAGTTGCGTCCACGCTCATCTGGGGATGAGAGCCAGAGAATGGGTGTGATTATTTTGTTGCTTAAAGGGGACGCCCAGTCTTGGGCTTTTTCTCTGCCGACCGAATGACAGTCTCTCCGATCAGTAGATGCATTTTTCTGAGCTTTAGGTCTCATCTATGATGACCTGGACCGAAACTCCCTGGCCAAGACTAAATTACGCGCCCTGCATCAGGGAGAGCGTTCACCAGAGATCTATTGTTCTGAATTTAGGAGGTGGGCTACGAATACTGAGTGGAAAGATCCAGCTCTCCATAGCCAGTTTTGTCAGGGATTATCTGAGAGGCTGTAGGACGCTTTGGCCTTTTATGAGAATCCTGAGTCTTTGGCTGTACACGTATTGATAGACACCTGAGAGAGAGATCTAAGGGCCCACTCTCTAAGGACATTCTATTACATAACATCTGTATTCCTTTGACTCTTTGGGTGAAGAAACTCCTGAGCTTATACCTGGGGATGAACTCATGCAATTAGGGGGAGCAACTCCGGGATCTGCTTGCAAAAGTAGGAGTCGCAGGCAGGGAGTATGTTTTTTTTCTGCTGTCAAAGGGGACATTTTGTCGATATATGTCCAAGCATTCAGCAGCAAAAAGAGAAACAAAAAGGAGCATCTCAATCCCATCTGACTATAGGAGGTCTGATTGGGGAGTCAGAGAATATGCATTTGTCCTTTGCTGGTGGTACCCGATTTCTCCTGACTGCCGAGGTGGCGCTAGAGTAAAAAACTGTGGGAATTGAAGTATTTATCGACAGCGGGGCTGGGGTTAACCTGATTGATACTCAGTTTGTCCGCATGCACGGGTTATCACCAAGTACATAAAAAAAAGACATTCCTGTATTTGCTATTGATTCTGTCCCTCTTACTCAGAGGTGCTGGTCGCAAGTTTTGCATTATATCAGATAAAGAGTGGGTGACTTTCATCAAGAAGTTATCTTGTGTTTTGTCTTGGAAGGTCTCCCTGCACCTATGGTTCTGGGTTTACCGTGGCTTGCCAAGCATAATCCTACTATCAATTGGCAAGCTAGGCAGATTCTGGATTGGGGGAACTATTACATTGATAATTGTCTCAATACATCCTTTTCTGTGGTTACTACTAAGGCTGTACCCTCTTTTATATCCGAGTTTTCTGAGAGTGGATGTCAGAATTTACCTTTCCATCGGGAATATGATTGCCCTGTCAATCTTATTCCCGGGGCTAAATTGCCTAAAAAAAATGACTGTCTTTAGCCATGGATTTTCGTGAACTGAATCAGATTACTATCTGTGATCCTTAACCTCTTCCTTTGATTCCTGATTTGTTTAACCAGATTATTGGTGCAAAGGTGTTCTTCAAGTTGCAAGTCCAGCACATACAGATATAAGCCAATATAGGGTCAATTACAGAAATAACAAATTCCAGCAGTAATACTAACCCTCTAAAATTATATACTTTAATATTATACTTAAATAGTTGACAAACAGGAACACAAATTACTAAAGTACACCTACCGCAGGCGTAACTAATTACTGATGGGTGGGGAAACAGTCCCTATAACCTCACCCTAATCTCATGCTCTGCCCAGGGACGGCCCCTAATGCTGGGAACTCCCTGTCCTCGAACCTGGACTAAAAGTTCCTAATGCCATCCTATAACCGGGATAATAATAAAGGGTAGAATAATCGCCTAGTGGTAGATGAAAAATATACACAATACATTACACATATGCAGCCCTACAAACGTAGGGTAGATGGATGGACTTCGTATACAGCCCACATGACACAGGTACTGTACAGCGGTACAAAGTACATCCAAGTATACAACACACCCACAACATAAAATACCGTAGAAACAAAGAAACCCCAACGCATTTCCCCCACGGTGTGGGATCATCAGGGGGTAGATATACAATCAAGTAGTTGATATCATAAATGGCGGATATCCATACTATAAAGCGATACCCGTAGACAGGGTGAAAACAACTGATATTGATAGATCGGTGTCAATCGTGTATCCAACATAGTTGTGAAAGGACCATTACTCAGTGAGAGAGGGAGGACAAAGCCGATTCAATCCAGCGGCCATAGCGCAGGGAGGCGGTTGCTCCAAATAGTCATATATGCAATGGCCAAATCTGTGGGGGAGAGGCACAATAACTATAGTGACCATAATGAGCATGCTTAATCGTGACCACCACCCAGATTACACAGATAACTCACAGCGACCAAAAGATCAGCAGTGTCCAGCTGCATAGCAGATAACAATGGCCAGAGAAGAGATTCCTATATTATAAAAAAGTGCACATTCAATACAGCCAGTAAGTTAATCCAGATAGCACAGATAGCAGGCAAATCAGGAGCTATGTCCCAACTTACATTTGATTATCAAGCCATAAGATCGCCCATGTCGGTTCCGCCTTAGGTCCGATAAAGTAATGGTCCCTCCACCCCGTTTAAATACCCCTCCACCAGTTCCCAAGTCGCCCAATGAAGTACTCACTACCGGTAAGCCACCAGGTGAGCGATCTATGATAGGGGGAGCCAGCTGCTCCCTGGAACGCATCCAGGATGACCAGCTTCCGGTCTTTGGAGCGCACACTATCGGTGACGAATTTCCACCCAAGCATACTAGCCCGTCCCACCTATAGGGAACTCAGTTGTCGATGCACAGACTGAATAATTAAGATATATTAAATAACATCAATTAGGGGGCAGGCCGCGCTACCTGCAATAAGCAAGTGGTACAGACCATGCCACATATGCAAATCGGGTCACCTGGTGACCGGCATGTAGCCTACTGTACACAGAGGCGTAACCATGGAAATGACCTGGAATGACCCCAGTACTGAGGGTCAAAGTAACAGGCAGATCCATCATCATACAGATAGAATGGTAAAGGGGGAATAGTTCCAAGCGCGACAAGAACGGGCAGACTAGGGGTAGTAGTAAAAGGGAACCGTCGTCAACAACTTGTAAATAGGGCACCCACTCAAGGTTATAGGGGGTGTCCAATATGACAAGGAACCCGATTACGTTCATTGTTAATGATATTTAGTTTAAGATGCTTCCCGCACCTGGCCAGTTAAGGGACACACTACGTTATAGGAGGCCACGCCAACACAGACAAGGACACCCAGTACAGGGCAACGGTAGCCAGCTAAGTCGTGGTGGACACATAATAATCAAAGAAAGCAAGAGAAAGTTAGTATTTCATTAATTCCATGGGGGGACTCGGATCGGAACCTATGAATCCATTCACTTTCTTTTTGAAGGATCCTCCTATCCCAGTCACCCCCATGGGGAGAAGGAGGTACGAGTTCCAGAACCGAGAATTTTAAGCATCTCGGGTCCCCCCCATGGTGGTCATGGGCATGCATTGCCACCGGTGTCATGTTCTTTTTGACTACATCATTGACATGCTCAAGAATCCTCCTTCTAACCTCTCTCACCGTTTTACCAACGTAGTCCATTGGACATGTACACTGGCATATATAGATCGCGCCCTTACTCCTGCAGTTGATGAAATCTCAGATTTGAAAGGTCTGATTTGTCGCCGAGCACGTAATGACCCTAGCGGTGGATAGGAAGTCACACGCCTTACAGGCGCCACACCTAAATACACCAATAGGTTTGCGATCAAGCCAGGTGCCACTCCTGGCGGGTGGTGTAACGTGACTGTGCACCAGACGATCTTTGATACTCCTGCCACGCCTGTAGGAGACGGTGGGGTGCTTGGCGACAATATCAGACAAATCAGAGTCCATCCACAGGATGGGCCAATATTTCCTGAGCACGCCCATAATCTCACGATTAGCCACATCAAAATTGGAGATTATCCGCAATGGTGGAGAGCCGTCGGTGGTTCTCTGCCTGGGGACTAACAAGCCGGCCCGGTTACTCCCTAATGCATGTTTGAATGCATCCTTAAGTACCATCTGCGGATACCCCCTGGCCCTGAACCTATCCTGTAGCCCCATTGCCCCCTGCTGATCTTTTGGTCGCTGTGAGTTATCTGTGTGATCTGGGTGGTGGTCACGATTAAGCATGCTCATTATGGTCACTATAGTTATTGTGTCTCTCCCCCACAGATTTGGCCATGGCATATATGACTATTTGGAGCAACCGCCTCCCTGCGCTATGGCCGCTGGATTGAATCGGCTTTGTCCTCCCTCTCTCACTAATGGTCCCTTCACAACTATGTGAAGGGACCACGATTTACACCGATCTATCAATATCGGTTGTTTTCACCCTGTCTATGGGTATCGCTTGATAGTATGGATATCCGCCATTTATGATATCAACTACTTGATTGTATATTTACCCCCTGATGATCCCACACCGTGGGGGATACGCGTTGGGGTTTCTTTGTTTCTACGGTATTTTATGTTGTGGGTGTGTTGTATACTTGGATGTACTTTGTACCGCTGAACAGTACCTGTGTTATGTGGGCTGTATATGAAGTCCATCCATCTACCCTACATTCGTAGAGCTGCATATGTGTAATGTATTGTGTATCTTTTTCATCTACCACTAGGCGATTGTTCTCCAAGTTGGACTTAAGGGGGGCATATAATCTGGTTAGGATCAAGGAGATGAATGGAAGATGGATTTTAATATTCCTGAGGGGCACTTTGAGAACCTGGTCATGCCTTTCGGGTTGACCAATACCCCAGCGGTTTTTCAACATTTTGTGAATGACATCTTTCATCACCTGGTGGGGAGGTTTGTGATTGTATATTTGGATGACATTCTTATTTATTCTCCTGACATGAAAACACATCAGAATCATGTGAGACAGGTGTTACAGATTTTAAGGGATAATAAATTGTTAGCAAAATTTTAGAAATGTGTTTTTGCGGTACACGAGGTGCAGTTCTTGGGATACCTGCTGTCATTTTTGGGTTTTCAAATGGATCCTTAGATAGTCCATGCTGAATTGGGCTGAGATCAACCTGAAAATCTGAAGGCTCTTATGCGGTTTTTAGGATTCACCAACTAATACCGAAAATGTTTTAAGAATTATTCGACAATAGTAAAAGGGCTTAGACCATGTGCATTTTTCTCGAAAAAACTATCCCCTGCTGAGAGAAATTATGATGTGGGTAACAGAGAGTTGCTGGCCATTAAATTGGCTTTTAAGTAATGGTGTCATTGGTTGGAAGGGGCGAATCATCTGATCACGGTATTCACTGATCACAAAAATCTGGCTTATCTGGAGTCGGTGAGACGACTAAACCAAAGACGGACCTTGTTTTTCACCAGATTCAATTTCACTGTCACCTATCATCCTGGGATTAAGAATGTGAAGGAGGACGCCTTGTCACGTAGTTTCCATGGAGGTGGTGATTTTGAAAACCCGAGTCCCATACTGTCTAAAGGGGTGGTGATATCCGCCCTCTACCCTGACCTTGAGGTGAAGGTGTTAGAGGCTTAGGAAGAGGTACCGGACTCGTGTCCATCTGGGAAACTATTTGTGCCACCGGAATTGCGTCACAAGGTGTTGGAGGAACATCATTGTGCGGTTCTTACACGACATCCTGGGAGTAGGTCAACCTCATATCTCATAGATTCTGGTGGCTGGGGTGGCGTAAGTGTGTGAAGGACTATGTGTCAGCCTGTACTACCTGTGCACATGCCAAGGTGACACATACTCGACTTTCTGGATCTTTACTTCCATTACCCATTCTGTCCAGACCATGGACTCATGTATCCATGGTCTTTATCACTGATGTACCTAATTTTTCAGGTAAGACAGTTATTCTGGTGGTAGTTAATCACTTTAGTAAAATAGTAAATTTTATTGCATTACCAGGACTACCTAATGCTAAAACCCTTGCACAGGTATTTGTTGACAACATTGTGAAACTTCATGGCATTCCCTCTGACGTGGTCTCAGATCACGGGACTCAGTTTGTTTCCAGATTCTGGAAGGCGTTTTGTATTCTTCTGGGAATTCAAGTGTCCTTTTCTTTGGCTTTTCATCCTGAGTTCAAACGGACAGACGGAGCGCACTAATCAGAGTCTGGGGACTTACTTGAGATGTTTTGCATCTGAGAACCAGGAGGAGTGGTCTTCCTTTTTGTCTGGCAGAGTTTGCAATAAACAATCTTAGTCAGGCTTATGGATTTCACCTGCAGTTTTGCACATTTTCTGGTTCTAATACTTCTGGTATCCCTGAGGAAGAACGTTTTTTGTCATCATTGTGAATGATATGGCAAAAAAATTTAAATAACTTGAAAAATATGGGCAACAAATATAAACGTGTGGCTGACAGGAAACGTATGAATGGTCTGAACCTAAGTGTGGGTGATTGTGTGTGGCTGTCCACAAGAAACATTAAGTTGAAGGTACCTTTCTGGAAGTTGAGTCCAAGGTTTATCGGCCCATATAAGATCAGGTCCATTATTAATCCTATAGCTTTCTGTCTTGAGCTTCCTAAGGCCCTGAAAATTCATAATGTGTTCCATAGATCTTTGTTGAAAAAATATGTGGAACCTTTACAGACATCTTCCTTGCCACCCGCTCCGGTCATGGTGGACGGTAATTTGGAATTCAAGATTGCGAAAAGAGTTGACTCACGAGTTCTCCGTGGATCCCTTCAATATCTTGTCCACTGGAGAGGTTATGGACCGGAGGAGAGGATGTGGGTGCCAGCATCCGACGTTAATGCCAATTGTTTAGTAAATGCCTTTCATAGATCTCACCCGGATAAGGTCCGCCCTGGGTGCCCGGAGGTCACCTGTAGAAGGGGGGTACTGTCACAGACATTCCCGTGGCAGGTACCAGGAGATTAGAGAGACTGGCATCTCATGGGTTAAATAGACAAGTTCACTGTGGATCTTATTTGGTGAATGCCATACCCCTTGATCAGGTGTTGCTTGTTGGTAATTTACCTTTCTCATAAGTAGACGCTTCTCACTCTTGGAGCTGCGGTTTATAGATTTTCTTCCTGTCTTCTACTAGCTAGTCAGTTATACTCTGTAGTGCTTCCGGAGTTGCCAGTTTTCTACTTTCAGATAAGTCTTGTCTTTTCTTATTGTTCTGTTTGCTATATTCCCTGTTGTTGTATCTGGGCCTGAGACAGAGATTTCCATTCGTCCATCTAGGGAGGAATGGGTTGTCTCTGGTCTTAACCTCATTCAAGTGCCTTATAGGGATATTATGGCCTAGGTATACAGCATATGAATATTAATACCTTTATGGTCTATTCATATTGATAGGTAGTTAGGGCCCGGATTAGGTTTGTTTAGGAGGTGACCTGTTCCTTCCCTAGTTTCCAGGCCCAATTACTGTACCCCTTCCCTCCTGTGTTTAGTGTGAAGTTTTTCCCCCACACTGATCATGGCAGCCAGGCGGGAGATTGAAGATCTCCACATGCCCGATCTGATAGAGCCACTACCGCATGGGTGCAAGAGCACCGCCGCCAGCTGAGGTTGTATGGGAGCTGCTGGGACAAATGAAGTATAACCAAAAGGGACCGGGGGGCCCTCACAAAACATGCACTGTAACATATTGAGACGTAATTTTGATGAGCCAGTGTGTGTGGAGGAGATGCCTCCTCCTGCTCAGAGTACCGAGGAAATCTCCTTAAAGGAGGGGGAGGAGGAATGGTGGGTTGTCCCTGCCTCGGTACCCACAGAGGCTCCAGCCGTGGCAAGTTTGCCACCCAGGGAAAGTGTTGAGCGGTTAGCAGCTCCTCTCTCATTAAATGTGCCTGATGTCCACAGTGCTTCTGAGCCTATCTCTCTATGAAGGTCAATGAGGCCAAATTCTGGTGTGCCCCAAAATGTTATGCCCAGGATGAGTTTGTATGGGGGGGTTGCAAATAACAATCACCTCTAGTGGGGTGGCATGTGAGATGGGGAAACAGCTCTTCTTGTTTGAACACTGTGTAGATTAAATTAAATGATCTGGACTGACATTCTGCTGTTTGGTCACAAGATGCTGCTGTTTCTTAAACACAGCCACAGACTGCACATATATCTCCAAATTCATGAGAGAGGTGGGGTTTGCACAGAGTATTCAGTGAGAAGAGGAAGACAGCAGCCATCTTAGAGTAAGGCTGTGAGAGACATTGAGCAACTGTGTGAGCAGAGAATCTGAAGCTGATCATGTCCAAGACCCTGATTCTGTCCAGAGGAAGAAGCATTGCTGCCAGGAACGCTGATGAGAGCAGAGGAACATAGCAACATACACTGCGGTAATGCATGTGTGTTGGAGAGACATTTGTTCTGTTCAGAGTCACCAGCGGATGCAAAGCAGACCTGGGTCAGTAAGATCGTGCATGCACCTCATCACAGTGTTGGCGCCTAGAGACTCATACCAGGACTGTAGTTAGTTAAGGTTTCTGTTTGTGTCGGGCTACAATTGTTACTACTGTTCATTGCAAAGACTCCAGAACTTAAAGTGACATTTCACATTGGAGAGCTGATAAAATTCCCACAAACTCAAGTCATGCTGGCGTTTTGCTCAGAAGGAATACTCAGGCACATGCTGCAGGACCATTTATGGGAGGGGGACTACTGTAGATCTGTGTAAGATTGTAAGCTGTTGTGCTGCACCGCAGGCTAGCCCATACCACACACCTATACAGTGATTCTTGTTCTTTTAGGGTAATAACAGGTAAGGTGTGGAAGTTTAGTTGTGCCCGCCAGTAGGTCAATTACTGCTCTTTCCTCCTGCATCCATTGGAGGGCGCCGTGCTGTGCAGTCCAAGGGTCTCAGCCTTCGGGCTGAGTGTATGTAAATTTATTGTATGTTCCCAGCATTTGTGGTTATGTTTATTGCCACATTTAAGCGAAAGCTGGTGCTGGAGTTGCTTTCCTCATTTGTGACTTCAATGTATCCTGGGGAGCCAACCCTGGTACACGGCTTACACTCTACACAGGGCTTGATGCAAAATGGGCTGTCTCCTATGGATCCCTTCAGCATCAGATTACAGAGCCTGCACTGTCCATGCAGTTTCCCTATGCTCTCCCTATGCTTACCCTACAGTGTGTAAATACTCTTCCTACAGTTTCCCTTCACTGTCCCTGCACTCTCCCCATCCAATATTCCACAATTAAAGGCTTCTTGAACACTGTTCCTGGCGCTTGTGATGTCTCTCCCTATGCTTAGAGCACAGTGAAATGGTTGACACGACACAAGATGAAGCTTTTAAAGGGCTGTGACAACACAGGGGCTGGCTAGCTGCTGATTGGCTGCATGCATGGCATTGTGGGTGATGGGTGATCTCCAGTTCCCTGGGTTCTTACTTTCGCTTTGTAACAAGTGTAGTAAAAAAAAATCGCTACTACGAAGCGCAAGGAAATTCTGATTTGCTGAGAATCTAATTTTTTCCTAAACTTCAGATCAAATTCCACTTTGGGTGCCTTGCCCGATGAATGAGCAAACACTTGTTCATCGGGCAATTGTGATTTTTAAGCATGCTGTAATCAATGTGTCATTGTTTTCTGAATCTTCCCCCTCATAAACTCTCCCTCTCCACCATAAACTGTATTCTGCGACCTGCTATTATTTCCCCCTCTCTATGTTGTCATAATAATGTGTATTCTGAGTCCTGTGTGCTCTGGATATGGCACAGATTAGGACAGGGTTCACTGGTGATTGGCATAGAATAATGGGAAAGGAACTCTATAGCAGTATAGTTCTGGTAGACTGCATGTCTTGAGGAGAACTGCTGGATGCAAGAGCAGCACACTGAGGCAGCTCGATCTTAATATAAGGAGACCAGAGCACTCAAAGTATCTGAAGTGGATTTTGATCTGAATTTCAGGGAAAATGTAATTTGCTGCAAAGCCGAATTTTCTCATGCTTCATGGTAACGAATCAATTTTCCCTGAAATAGCATTAAAATAATACATACCTCATCTATTTGAGCGCGAAGAGACTGCCGTGGCCATATTGACTGAAGATCATCACGCATCGCGCAAGATTTCACGTGGAATCAAGATGGCCGCGGATGCCTCTTTGTGCTCAAATGGATATGTTTTTGATATATTTTAATGGATTTATCCCTGAAAGCCCTCACTATTATTCTCAGATACTGTGATCAGCAATGAATGCAGCATCTGAGGGGTTCAATGACAGGGGAAGGGGGGCAGTGCAATCGTCGTTCCCCGTCATTGCGCCTGCTTCTTGTGAAACTTCACTCATCTCTAGCGATGATCTATTCTGAGGATAAGTCATCCATATCTATAGGCTGGAAAAACCTTTGAAGCTGAAATATGCTGAAAGAATCATTGATTATGATAGCTCCTTCACATGTGCCCTGTTAGGTCATACTGAAGTCATACATGGTCTTCTGCAGTCATAACCCCCTTATATGAAACAGGTTAATTAGCTAACTGCTAATAGAGCAGCTCTTGATCTAGTAGACTAGGCTCATCTATGTATTTACCTGGTCAGCTATTCATTTAAATATAGGGGTGGAGAAATGTTGGTGGAAGCCCCTGATCAAAACATTTGTTTGGAGCCACCATCTTACCTCTGGAAACAGGACCACAATTACCCCTTAGCCACATATAGGAGAGGTGTCTACACTTAATAGTTACAGACATCAGGGGACCCTTGTTTTTCTGAGAGGTCTGAAGAGGTGTGCACTGTATACAGAATTGATACAATTAGTGACTGCCAGGGGTTAGCAATCTTAAATGCTTTGCAAGAAATGTGAAGGATTCCCAGGTCTCGAAGGTAGTGGAGGCTCAACAGTATATGCCTCATGTGCACTCCCAAATCCTTATAATCTGGCACTGCAAGCATATAATACTATATCTTTGTAGTTGCGGCCAAGGTAAATCTATAGACAGCAGACACATCATCTGCAATGACAGCTGGTCACTGGAGGTTTCTGCAGATGGACCTTGGGTGATCATCTGACTGCTGAACCAGCAAAACGTAAAATGTCCAGTAAAAGTTAAATCTTTTTCGGTGTTAATGAACATTTCAGCATTATATTTGAAACACTTATGTAAGCTTTAATGTTGAATTTGTCCCATCAATTAGGGACTGCACTGCATAGCTATATATCTGTGTATATCGATGTCTGTGCCATATGATAAACTCATTTTTGCTACATTTGGAAATCCTTTACTAGAATCAAATACTTGCACCAGTCTCCATGGTAAAGGGTTACTCTTGTGGGTATCAAAGTTCTGGCTTGTCTGCACTAATGTGTTATCCACTTCTTCTCCTACAGCTATTTTCCATGTCTTAATTGTCTACTTCATTATCTCACAATGGTTTAGAAGTATTGTACTGCCACCAGCACATGTATAACAGAGTGTCGCCAATTATCTCGAAGTGAGGACAAGTCAAGATGTGACAGACCTGAAGAAATACTTCACATTTCTGGTATATTTTTTGAAACAGTATGAAACTTTGGAACTAATTAGCAATTAAGTGAACTCTTTAGGGTATGTTCCCATGTAACAGAATTATTTTGTAAACTGGGAATCATAAAACGTAACATTTACTAAGTATTTTAAAATAGTGATTACCACTGGGTGAGAGACAACAATTGCATTTACCTCCACTATTACAAATCACATTAGTGAAAAAAAGGGTGGGTCTTACCACGTCTTGCAAGATCCACAACCTATGGAGGAAGGTCCCAGTTTACAAAATAATTCTGTTATATTTGGGTGTAACCATATACCACTACACACCCATCATAGTGTGGCGGTATAACTAATATTATTTCAATATGTTCCCATGTAGCAGTGGCTGGACATGAATGTTCAAGCAGGTTTAGAACCTAAAACTGCTATTTACCTGCAAAATTGGATAGAAATTAACAATACATTCGAAAACTTCATGTTGGTGTGGTTTGCAGCACCTGCTATGTGAGGCTGTACCCTTATGTCCAACTACCTTGCTAAAATATTCAGTTGGTAGCACTTATGCTTTGGGTGGTAGTTATTTAAAATAATTTACCCTTTGGAATTTCTTGCGTTGATTACAGTGTTATGCCCAGTAGTAGTCTGAATGGTGAGGGTTGCTGAAGATAACAACCTCTAGTGGGGTGACATGTGAGATGGTGAAACAGCTCTTCTTGTTTGAACATTGTTTGTGTAGATTAAATTAAATGCTCTGGACTGAATTTCTGCTGTTTGGTCACAAGATGTCGCTGTTTCCTAAACACAGCTAAAGACTGCACATACAGTCATGTGAAAAAATTAGGACACCCTTTGAAAGCATGTGGTTTTTTGTAACATTTTTAATAAAAGGTTATTTCATCTCCGTTTCAACAATACAGAGAGATTAAAGTAATCCAACTAAACAAAGAAAACTGAAGAAAAGTATTTTCAAGATCTTCTGTAAATGTCATTCTACAAAAATGCCTATTCTAACTGAGGAAAAAGATAGGACACCCTCACATGTATTCCCTCTTAAATTGGCTCAGATCTCACACAGGTATATCACACCAGGTGCACATAATTAGTAGATCGTTACTCTGCATGTTGAATGTGGCTTGCCCTATTTAAACCTCAGACATTTAGTTTGGTGTGCTCCTGACTGTTGAAGTGAGAGTGAGCACCATGGTGAGAGCAAAAGAGCTGTCAGAGGACTTCAGAAAAAAGATTGTAGCAGCCTATGAGTCTGGGAAGGGATTTAAAAAGATCTCAAAAGATTTTGAAATCAGCCATTCCACTGTCCGGAAGATAGTCTACAAGTGGAGGGCTTTCAAAACAACTGCCAACATGCCCAGGACTGGTCGCCCCAGCAAGTTCACCCCAAGAGCAGACCGCAAGATGCTAAAAGAGGTCTCCAAAAACCCTAAAGTGTCATCTCGAGAACTACAGCAGGCTCTGGCTACTGTTGATGTAGAAGTACATGCCTCTACAATCAGAAAGAGACTGTACAAGTTTAACTTGCATGGGAGGTGTGCAAGGAGGAAACCTTTGCTTTCCAAGAGAAACATCGAGGCCAGACTGACATTTGCCAGAGATAAAGTTGACAAAGACCAGGACTTCTGGAATAATGTTCTTTGGACAGATGAGTCCAAAATTGAATTATTTGGACACAACAGCAGAGGACATGTTTGGCGTAAACCAAACACAGCATTCCAAGAAAAGAACCTCATACCAACTGTGAAGCATGGAGGTGGAAGTGTCATGGTTTGGGGCTGCTTTGCTGCAGCAGGACCTGGTCAGCTCACCATCATAGAATCCACGATGAATTCTACTGTGTATCAGAAGGTGCTTGAAGAACATGTGAGACCATCAGTTAGAAAATTAAAACTGAAGCGGAACTGGACCATGCAACATGACAATGACCCAAAACATACTAGTAAATCAACCAAAGATTGGCTGAAAAAGAAGAAATGGAGAGTCCTGGAATGGCCAAGTCAAAGTCCAGATTTGAATCCCATTGAGATGCTGTGGGGTGACTTGAAAAGGGCTGTACGTGCAAGAAACCCCTCAAACATCTCACAGCTGAAAAAGTTCTGCATTGAGGAGTGGGGTAAAATTTCCTCAGACCGATGTCGAAGACTGGTAGATGGCTACAAGAACCGTCTCACTGCAGTTATTTCAGCCAAAGGAGGTAACACTCGCTATTAGGGGCAAGGGTGTCCTATCTTTTTCCTCAGTTAGAATAGGCATTTTTGTAGAATGACATTTACAGAAGATCTTGAAAAGACTTTTCTTCAGTTTTCTTTGTTTAGTTGGATTACTTTAATCTCTCTGTATTGTTGAAACGGAGATGAAATAACCTTTTATTAAAAATGTTACAAAAAACCACATGCTTTCAAAGGGTGTCCTAATTTTTTCACATGACTGTATATCTCCATATTCATGAGAGAGGTAGGGTTTACACAGAGTCTGGAGAGAAGAGGAAGGTGGAAGCCATCTTAGAGTGAGGCTGTGAGAGAAACTGAGGAACTGTGTGAGCAGAGAATCTGAAGCTGATCATGTCCTAGACCCTGATTCTGTCCAGAGGAAGGAGGATCGCTGGCAGGAACGCTGATGAGTGCAGAGAACAAAGCAACATACACTGCGGTAATGCATGCTTGTTGGAGAGACATTTGTTCTGTTCAGAGTCACAAGCGGATGCAAAGCAGACCCGGGTCAGTAAGATCGTGCATGCACCTCATCACAGTGTTGGCGCCTAGAGACTGAGACCAGGCCTGTATTTAGGCTACTTTCACACTAGCGTTCGGCTGTCCGCTCGTGAACTCCGTTTGAAGGGGCTCACGAGCGGACCCGAACGCTTCCGTCCAGCCCTGATGCAGTCTGAATGGATGCGGATCCACTCAGACTGCATCAGTCTGGCGGCGTTCAGCCTCCGCTTTACATTGAAAGTCTGGACGGATCCGTCCGAGGCTATTTTCACACTTAGCTTTTATATGCCAATATAATGCAGACGGATCCGTTCTGAACGGAGCCTCCGTCTGCATTATTATGATCGGATCCGTTCAGAACGGATCCGATCGAACGCTAGTGTGAAAGTAGCCTTAGTTAGTTAGGGTTTCTGTTTGTGTCAGGCCACAAGTGTTACTACTGTTCATTGCAAGGACTCCAGAACTCCAGACATTTCACATTGGAGAGCTGATAAAATTCCCACAAACTGTATTCTGTAACCTGCTATTATTTCCCCCTCTCTATGCTGTCATAATAATGTGTGTTCTATATCCTGTGTGCTATGGATAGGGCACGGATTTGGACAAGGTTCATTGGTGATTGGCATAGAATTGGAAAGGAACTCTAGAGTAGTGATGGACGAACATCGGCCAGGACGATTCGCGAACATGATCAAATGTTTGTGAACCGCAAGTTCGCAGCAGGCCCCATTCACTTTTTTGGCAGGTGAACCCTAAAAACCTTCAGGTCATTATTGCAGCCACCAAATACTTACAAGAAGTGCATAGATCTTCCCACAACATGGACAGTGACATACCAGAGGTGAAGCAAACATTCCCACAAAAGATATGTATTTAATCAGGGGCCATTTTTATGCATCTTAAAGGAAAATTGTCAAAAATGTGGCCTGCTGGAGCCTAGAATTTTTTTTATTTTAGGCCAAGGGAGTACAGGCCCCAAACAATAGGCATTCACCGGACAGAAAACATCAGGTGATTATGTGGCTGGAGGTATATTAGACGGTCATTGTATAACAATTTTATTCGCCATCCACAGATCCCCCCCATGACAGTGCCATCCACAGATCCCCCTCCCCATAACAGTGTCATCCACAGATCCCCCATGACAGTGCCATCCACAGATCCCCCATGACAGTGCCATCCACAGATCCCCCCCATGACAGTGCCATCCACATATCCACCTCCCCAACGCTCAGAGTAGTATACATTTATTAACTGTAACCCCTAACTTTAACTTTAAATCAGGGTCCGCCGCTCAGAGGAGTATACTTTTATTTACTGTAATATTACTCTCAGCTCCGGTAACAGGCAGTGTGGGCGGCGCTCACTCACTGATGTCACGTGCCTGCGCCGCCTAGTAGGAGGAGCATGCGCGTGATATAAGCGAGTGAGCGCTGCTTACACTGCTTGCTACCCGCGCTGAGAGTAAGATACCCTAGTAAAGAGATGAGTGCTGATTTAAAGTTAAATTTACGGATTACAGTAAATAAAAGTATACTCCTCTGAGCGGCGGACCCTGTATATTCTAACCCCCAGGCAAGCGTCCCCGTCACCATGGGAAAGCCTGGGGGTTAGAATATACCAACGGATCTGAGTATACCCGGCGTAAAGGACGACTCCCGACTTTTGTAAATAAATTCTAGTTTTAGAAAGTCATCTTATACGCCGGAAAATACGGTATGTTTAAAAGAACAAAAAATATAAAATTGGATTAAAAACATGGCTAACAAAAAACCCCATTTTGAAAGAACCCCAAATAATAATAGTTGAAATTCGATAACACGTGTTCGTCACAGCTGTTGAATTCCTCCGAGGTCCCAAACATTAGGCATTCACCAGACAGAAAAGGCCTTTTATGCCGCTGTATTTATATAAGACAGGGACCATTATTTGTTCTGGGTGGTGGCAGATACGTGTGGTCTGGCATGAGGAAATTCAATTAAATGTGGTCGTCACAGGTGTTGAATTCCTCCGAGATCCATGCCTCATTCATTTTTAGAAATATGAGGTAGGTGAGTGCGCTTATTGGTCACGATCCCCCCTGCTGCGTTGAACGTCCTTTCGGACAGGACACTCAGCTAGGGACAAGCCAAGAGTTCCATGTCGAATAGTGCCAGCTCTGGCAACAGGTCAAGCCTGCACACCCAGTATTCAAGGGGTTAATCGCTTCTCAGACTGTCCACATCGTCCATTAATCCAATGTAGTCAGATACCTGTTGGTCTAGGCATTCCCTGAGGCTGGATCCGGTGAGCAGCTGTCGATAGGTTGGCTGCAAGAATGATCTCTTATCCGAAGTAACCAACACATCTTCAAACTGCCCTCTTCTTACATGCGCTGTAGGATTGGTACCCACAACTGTTTCTCTGTGGGTGGAAATTCCTCTACCAGTGCCCACAACAGCAGAATGCAGCATCTCTCGAAGCAAGGCCTGGAAATGCTGCAGTCTGACAGCCCTCTATGATGCTGGTAACATGTCTGTCGTTTTGTGTTTGCACCAAGGGTCTAAGTACGTTGCCACCCAGTACTAGTCCTTGCCCTTTATGCTTTTTATACAGGGGTCCCTATTCAAACACTGGAGCATGAAGGGCCCTATTTGCAATAAATTGGAAGCGGTGGAGCGACCTGTCTCCTCCCCCCCCATCCACAGACAACACCAGGGATCCCCGAAAAGTTTAAAGCCTGCTCCTCCACCTCCCCCCCAGGCACCATCCACCTCTGACTCCTCTTCAGACTCCTGCTGATTTATCTCAGATGGAGTAGCCCCCCTGGGAATTCATTTAGCATTGCGACTTCCTCATCTTCCTGCTCCTCAATAGCTTGATCAATGAGCAGCCACTGGCGCGGTCAAAAGAAACCAAGCTCCCCAGAACCTGTCCTGCCAAAGAGTTCGTACAGGTAGCCGTTAATGGCACTTTTTGCGGGAGCAGCCTATCAAGGTGGAGTTCCAGCACGTTGGGCAGTCACAAATCAGTCTGACGAGCAAATTGTATCGCCGCTGAACGTCAGCAAGGCGAACCATGGCCTGCGGCAAGACGTCCTGGTATTTGGCAATGAATTGCAGCACAACTAAGTTCAGGATGTGTGCCATGCATGGCACGTGTGTCATTTTGCCCTGTTTCAGCGCGCTCAGAAGATTGGCACCGTTGTGGCACACCACATAACCAACTGTCAAATTGAGTAATGTTAGCTACTGATTGGCCTGTGACCACAGAACTGAAAGTAGTGCAGGACCGGTTTGACTCTTGGCTTCCAGGCACAACAGCCACGATACAGCATGGCACTGTCACACCTGGCACTTCGAATAGATTATGAGGAGCTGGGGGGATTGCAGCGGAAGAGGCGGTAGCAGTGGCAAAGGAGGCGTCAGCTGAGGAGGGGAGGGAGGATGGAGTAGGAGTAGGAGAAGAAGAGGCAGGCCTGCATGCAGTCTGTGGTGGTAAAACCAAATCCACACGGGTGCCACGGGTTGCATGCTTGACAGCCGTCAGAAGGTTCACCCAGTGGTCAGTAACAGTTATCTACCTTCCCTGCCCGTGTTTGCTACACCAGGTGTCTGTGGTCAGATGTATCTTGGCACTGATTTTGTGTGCCAGAGATACATTCACTTGCCGCTGAACATGGCCATATAGCTCTGGGATGCCCTTCTGGGAGAAATATTTACTTCCGGGGATCCTCCATTGTGGTGTGCCAATTGCCGCAAATTTTCTAAAGGCGGGCTAGCAGTAGTTGAGCAAGAGAGTCATCCAGCAACATCAACTTTTTACGTTTGAACATTTGGGCTACGGAAGCCTGCCTTTTGCCAGATGAACACGACGACGGCACGGTGATAGGTGAAGTGGAGGACAAATGGGAGGAGAGATGAGAAGTAGTAGAGCGCCAGGAGTGTGCCTTTGTGGGTTCTGACAGTGTTGCTCCCACTGGGCTCGGTGATGGAAGGGCAGGTGCCTTCTTAAGGCGGTTGTCCCTAGGTGAGTGTTGGGCTTACTGCGACTTATGCGTTGACAGCACAAGCTGCAGATGGCAACACTGTTGTCAGCAGCTGACAAGTTAAAAAAAAGCCCACACTGCGCAGCCATGTGCCGGCATCCTGGGACCGCAAGATGTGACCATGCATGGTGGATGGCTCGCTCCAGATACATTTGCAGTCTGCTTTTTGCCTCCTGTGCACTGCGAGTTCTGCCTGCTTCTCCTCCTTCTCCTCCCTATCTGCTGCTCCGTCTCTCCCTCTGAACTCCCCTCCTCTTCCTCTCTTGTGGGCACCCACGTGACCTCCATCTACATGCCATCCCCTTCACCACCACTGACATTAGAGATCTCGGAGTAGGCAGTAACAGCGGGGACCACCCTCCTTAAGCTGATCTGCATACTGTGGTCAGATAGCTGGGTGGTGGCCGATGCTACCCCCTCTTCCTGATCTGATGCCAAGAATGGCTGCGCATTGGTAAGGTCTTGGAATGGATGTGAAAATAATCCTCGATTGGAGGGGCTATGGTGGTGGTGTCTTTGGGGATGCACACAGCAGAGAGTGAGGAGGGTGCAAATACAGAGGATGAGGAGGGTGCAGAAGCGGAAGGCTAAGTGAGTTACTCAACCAACTCTGGTGCATCCTTTGACGTAATCACACACATCTTCTCCAACTTCCCACTTAGGCTCCAGCCTGGTGCACCTGCCTGACCCCTACCACCCATGCGGATGGGCCTGCCTCTTCCTCTGCCTGTCATTTTTAAAATGACCCTGTGCCAAAGTCCCTAGAGAAGAGCAGAATTTGTGGAAGCAGGTATACAGTATAGAACCCCTTAATGAGTATTTGCTGGAAGCAGGTATATCAAACCTCTTAATCAGTTTTTTGGGGGCAACAGGTATATCACACAAGTTGCAATTAGTTATTTCAATTCTGTTTATCCCTCTGTATGGCTGCAGTATCTCAGCAGAACCGCACACAAATGCAAATGCACTATATAGAAAGTATATTATAGGTATATCACACCCTTGCCTCAATTAGTTTTTTTTTTGGGGGGGGGGCAACTGCTATATCACACCAGTTGCAATTGGTTGTTCCAATAGTGTTTGGTTGAACTTGATGGACGTTGTCTTTTTTCAACTGTATTAACTATGTAACTATGTTTGTCCCTCTGTATAGCTGCGGTATCTCAGCAGAACTGCCCACAAATGCCGAACAATAGAAATGCACTATATAGAAAGTATATTATAGGTACATCTGTCATGGAGGACAGGAACTCAGATACACAGACAACCAAATACACGAGTGTCTAGGCTAGATGCTGGGGACAGGTCACCTCCTAGCACATCCCTGACTTCTCTCCCTATGCTGCTAAGCCCACATTTAGACCTTGATGGTAGGAATGAAGTGTCCTCGTGCCTGGACTGCAAACACTATAGAATCCCTAAGATAGTGAAAGGGGAGAAGGGGCAGAAGACACACAAATAGCCTAGACCGCAAACAACACAAACAGAAATCAAACTTATCTGAGCTGGAACAGACAATCCTTCCTTCCTTGAATCCAAGGCCAGACTGAAATCTATAACCCGCACAACCCTCTGGGATTGAAGGCAATTTAAGCCAGTGACCCCACCCAGAGCACCTGAAGGAAGGCAGATCCAGCATGATTCCAAAACAAACAAAAGGTTAGACACGTGTTGCCAATCTGACAGACCTCCGCACACCGTCTGAGCAGGGCATGACAACATCACACCCCTGCCTCAATCAGTTTTTTGGGGGGACAACTGCTATATCACACAATTTGCAATTAGTTGTTCCAATAGCGTTTGTCTCTGTGTATAGCTGCAGTATTGCAGCAGAACCGCATACAACTGCTGCACAATACAAATGCACTATAATATGTTAGAAAGTATATTCTAAGTATATCAAACCCCTCAGTGTGTCACACCTATCTATAGCACACCTATACCAGTCCTTAAAAGGACTTTTGTGGCCCTATTAGCAAGCGTTTGGTGTCTCTAACAGTCTGTCCCTGCTCCACAAAGCAACATCTCCCTACACTGGCAAAAGACTGAATGCAAAATTGCGGCCAGATCGGGTTTATTTATAGGGTTGGGGGTGTGTCCATGCACTGAAACGTCTAAATTGGCTGTCCTGTCCCATCTGATGGATGTGTCATGGGTAGAGTTGAGCGGATACCTGGATGTTTGGGTCCAACGGGTTCGGCCAAACTTCAGAAAAAAGTTTGAGTTGGGGACCCGAACTTGACACTGAACCCGAACCCCACTGAAGTCAATGGGGACCGGAACTTTTGAAATCTAAAATGGTTGTAAAAATGTCATGGAAAGGGCTAGAAGGCTGAAAATGTCGTAAAAATGTGGTTAAGAGCATGGCAAGTGCTCTGCAAACAAATGTGGACAGGGAAATGACTTAAAATAACATAAAATACGTTAAAAAAATAATAATAATCTTGCTCTAGGAAGACCAGGTCCATATGGAGTAGGAGGTTGAGGAGGCGTTGAATGTGGTGGTGTAGGTAGAAGTGGCGGTGGAGGAGGAGGTAGCCTACACTTTTTTTTTTTTCAATGTATTTTTTTTAAATTAGGGTACACCCCAAAACATTATAATATAACCTGTGATAACCCCCTCCAGTCTAAAGACACGTTCAGACAAATACACTGGCTGCAGGGCAGGCCAGCACCTCCAAAGCGTAAAGGGCAAGCTCAGGCCATGTGCCCATGCCCAATTTAGAGGCCCAGAAGTTGCAGGGGCTGACCCCTGTCAGTTAGTTCGTGTAGGTGTGTGCTCACTTACTGCCCCACCATGTCGCACGTCCCCATGATGTACACGGTCCAATTTGATATCTGCTCTATCAACTTTCGATGTTCTTTTATGCGCCTACCATGGTGATCACGGGTGGCGGGGAATCAGGGTTCCAGGCCAGAGAGTGAGCGTGAGAAAGAGAGACCACATCCAAGGGAGGATTCATTTTTTCAAATTTTAAATTATGGAGTTGAAATATAGGAGAAATTATTAAAGCATAAAAGTGTGAAACCTTTTCAAAGTTTAAGCATTGAATGAAAGGATGTGGCACGCATTAATTACTGAATAATATATTACATTTTATTCACTGTAACCTATGCATAGCAGGTGTTTATTCACATCTAAAATTGTATAATGTCAACCCAAGAATGTAACAGAAAAATTATTGAAATTTATTAAGCTGTCAACTAGGTAGAGTAGTAGTATATTACACCCAAAAATTGGTGAATTTCACCCAAAAATGTAACTGACAATTTTTTTTATTTTTTTTAACCTGACTACTAGGTATAGCAGTGGTACATTACACCCAAAAATTGGTGAATTTCACCCGAAAAAGTTAATGACAATATTTTTTTTTAACCGGCCTACTAGGTATAGCAGTGGTACTCTACACCCAAAAATTGGTGAATTTCACTAGAAAATGCAACTGACAATTTATTTTTTATTTTTTTCGGTCTACTAGGTATAGGAGTTGTACATCACACCCAAAAATTGTTGAATTTTACCAGAATATATAACTGACATTTTTTTTGTTCGATTAACCTGTCTACTAGGTATAGCAGTGGTACTATATTTATTAAGCTGTCAACTAGGTAGAGTAGTGCTATATTACACCCAAAAATCTGTGAATTTCACCCGAAAATGTTAATGGCAATATATATTTTTTTTTAACCGGCCTACTACGTATAGCAGTGGTACTATACACCCAAAAATTGGTGAATTGTACCCGAAAATGTAAATGACAAAGTAGTGAAATGATATAAAACAAAACACGTACAAAAAAAAAATGTGATTTATGAGGTGGAGGTCCATATGGAGTAGGAGTTTGAGGAGGCGGTGGACGTAGCGGTGTAGGTGGAAGTGGCAGTGGAGGAGGACGAGGTAGCCAACACAGGTTTGTGGTTTTAATTTATTTTTAAAAATTAGGGTACACTCCAAAAGAGTGGGAAATATCCAAAATAAAAAACATGAGCAATTGCGCTGCAGTATAACAATGGCAGGTTAGTGTCGGTATACATGTCTATTCTGGACAAGGTATGGACAAGTCCTGAGGGATCCATGCCTGGTTCATTTTAATTAATGTGAGCTTGTCCACATTGGCTGTGGACAGGCGGCTACGCTTGTCTGTGATGATGCCCCCTGCCGTGCTAAACACACGTTCAGATAATACACTGGCTGCAGGGCAGACCAGCACCTCCAAGGCATAAAGTGCAAGCTCAGGCCATGTGCCCAATTCAGTACGTGTAGGCGTGTGCACACATACTGCTCCACCATGTTGGTGAAATGCTGCCTCCTGCTAAGACGTTCCATATGAGCTGGTGGTGCTGGTTGTTGTGGCGTGCTGACAAAGCTTTTCCACATTTCGGCCATGCTAACCCTGCCTTCTGAGGTGCTGGCGGTGCCCCAGCTGCGTTGGCGACCTCTTCCTCGTCCTCTGTCTTCGCCTTGTGCTTCCACTGTGCCCCCGCTATCAGTTGGGAATGCCACCAGCAGCGCATCTACCAGCGTGCGCTTGTACTTGCGCATCTTACGATCACGCTCCAGTGAGGGAATTAAGGATGGTATGTTGTCCTTGTATCGGGGATCCAGCAGCGTGGCCACCCAGTAATCAGCACAAGTTAGAATGTGGGCATCTCAGCGGTCGTTGCGGAGACACTGCAGCATGTAATCGCTCATGTGTGCCAGACTGCCCAGAGGCAACGAAAAGCTGTCCTCTGTGGGAGGTGTATCGGCTGTGTCCTCTGTATCCCCCCAGCCACGCACCAGTGATGGCCATGAGCTGGTCTGGGTGCCACCCTGCTGTGAACATGGTTTCTCCTCCTCCTTATCCTCCACCTCCTCCAGAACTGTGCCCTGGCTGGACAATTGTGTACCTGGCGTTTGTGGGTGCAGGAACCCACCCTCGGAGCAACTCATGAATGACTGGCCGGAAACCCTATGAAATGATCCCTCTTCCTCCTCCTCCTCCTGCGCCACATCCTCTTCCATAATTGCCACAAGCATTTTTTCAAGGAGGCATAGAAGTGGGATAGTAACACTGAGAACGGTGTTATCGGCACTGGCCATGTTGGTGGAGTACGCGAAACAGCGCAACAAGGAACAAAGGTCTCGCATGGAGGCCTTGTCATTAGTGGTGAAGTTTTGCTGTTCCGTTGAGTGACTCACCCGTGCGTGCTGCACTATCGCCTGCTGCTGCTCGCACAGTCTGGCCAGCATGTGCAAGGTGGAGTTCCACCTTGTGGGCACGTCGCATATGAGGCGGTGAGCGGGAAGGCCGAAGTTACACAGCAGCAGGGTGAGAACGCCCAAAGCGCGCACAGACGGCCCGCACTTAATGCAGCAGCTCCGACATATCTGGGTCATTTTTAAGGAATCTCTGCACCACCAAATTCAGCACATGCACCAGGCAAGGGATGTGCGTCAAACCGGCTAGTCCCAGAGTTGCTACGAGATTTTGCCCATTATCGCACACCACTAGGCCGGGCTTGAGGCTGACTGGCACAAACCACACATCGGTCTGTTGTTTAAGGCCTGTCCACAGCTCCTGCGCAGAGTGGGTTTTGTCCCCCAAACAGATACGTTTTAAAACTGCCTGCTGTCGTTTACCCCTGGCTGTGCTGAAATTGGTGGTGAAGGTTTTACACTAACCGCATGAGGAGCTGGTAGAAGATGAGGAATCAGAGTAGGAGGAGGAAGCAACAGGAGGCAAACTGAAGAGCCCTGCAATCCTCGGTGGTGATAGGACACAGGGGTTTGATTCAGGCATTTGATATACAGCCATTTGAAATACCTACAGAGACTTTTGAAAGTCTTTAGCTGACACTCTAGGATTCTTCTTCACCTCACTGAGCAGTCTGCGCTGTGTTCTTTCAGTCATCTTTACAGGGCGGCAACTCTTAGGGAGAGTAGCAGCAGTGCTGAACTTTCTCTGTAGTGTCCCACTAGGTAAATGTGGGCACTACACAAGGGTTAATTGGGCCATGTAGTTCTCCCACTCCTGCGGAACAGTGGCATTGTATTTTACAATCCATTTTAATGTATATTGCTATGCTTTTGTGTGTATTTTTCCCTGTTCTGTGTGCATTAGGCTAGACAGTAGAGGGAGCTAGGGAACCCCTAGTATAAATAGTCAGGTCCTGTTCACAGAAGGGAGTGTGTGTGCGCAGAGTTGAGAGTTCAGAATGAGTCTTTAGCCAGAGTGGAGCTGAAGGCCAACTACTGCCATGCAACTAGACAGACCAGGCTTCTAGTTGCCACCAGGAAAAGAAGTTGCCTCCTGAGAAAACCTGAAGTTCCTATAACCAGAGCAGAGCAGAGCCAAAGTGTTTCCAGCCAACCTGAGGGCTGAAGGGCAGAAGGATTTTATTGAAAGCAAGGATATATATTCCTGAGGAAGTTTCCCCTACCAAGGATAAAGCTAACATTAGGGCATACGGGCCTTGGAATAAAGACAGACAGGATTCTGAGGAAAAGTGCAGCCTGGTCTGTAAGTGTTTAACCCTCTAAGTATCTTGCAAGAACATTGTACCTGCCATTTGTATAAGCCTGCTTGTGACTGCTACTGACCTATGGAACTTTAACCAAAAGACTGTACAAAGTTAACTGTTTCCAGTAAAGAAAGTTTTGGTTCACCACAACATCGTGTTCCTCAATTATTCCTATCATAAATCGGTGTGCCATCCTTACCGGCACTGGCGTCACAAATCTTAAAAGGACCTTGCCCCCGACACATTAAACACCTGCAACATCCAGGGCACCTCATCTACCATCAGGCCTGGTCCCTATACACTGAGAGTGCCCCAGAGGTCTCCTGTGCCAGCCTCTCCATCAATGCTGTACGCCTGCGTGAGTAGCCCAGAGCAACCACCGGGTGCCTAAGTAACCGTGACCTCACCATCACAATACCCTGCAGGGCTGCATACTGCATCTCCATTTATAGACAATTTGTCTTACCGTGGACTGATGCACAGCAAGGCTTTTTGAGATACTTTTATAACCCTTTGCAGCTTTATGCAAGTTAACAATTCTTAATCGTAGGTCTTCTGAGAGCTCTTTTGTGTGAGGCATCATTCACATCAGGCAATGCTTCTTGTAAAAAGAAAACCCAGAACTGGTGTGTGTTTTTTATAGGGCAGGGCAGCTGTAAGCAACACCTCCAATCTTATCTCATTGATTGGACTCCAGTTGCCTGACACCTCACTCCAATTAGCTCTTGGAGATGTCATTAATCTAGGGGTTCACATACTTTTTGCACCTGCACTGTGAATGTTTACATGGTGTGTTCAATAAAAACATGGTAACATTTAATTTTTTGTGTGTTATTAGTTTAAGCAGAAGGTGATTGTCTATTGTTGTGACTTAGATGAAGATCAGATCACATTTTATGACCAATTTGTGCAGAAATCCATATCAATCCAAAGGGTTGACATACCTTTTCTTGCAACTGTATGTATTTACCTGGTCAGCTATTCATTTAAATATACGGGTGGAGAAAGATTGGTCGAAACCTCTGACCAAAATATTTGGTTGGAGCCACCATCTTACCTCTGGAAACAGGGCCACACTTACCCCTTAACCACATATAAGAGAGGGAGGGGACCCTTGTTTTTCTGAGGTCTGAAGAGGTGTGCACTGTATACAGAATTGATACAATTAGTTACTGCCAGGGGTTAGCTATCCCAAATGCTCTGCAAGAAATGTGAAGGATTCCTAGGTCTCAAAGGTAGTGGAGGCTCAACAGTATACGCCTCATGTGCACTCTCAAATCTCTATAATCTGGCACTGCAAGCATATAATTATATTAGAGATGAGCAAATTTCTCAAAAATTCAATTCAGCTGGTTCGCCAAATTTTCCGAAAAAAATTCACTTCGATACGAAATTTACTTGCGGCGAATCGTTTTAAAAAAATGTCTATTTCCGGGCTGCAGAGAGCCTTTTTATGGATGTAGAACACTGTGCCTTGCAGTTACATGCATAGGGAGTGTGCTGGGTTAGTGGAATAATGCTGTGAATGAGAATGACATGCAGATGCAGATGTGATTAGAATCACTGCACACTTCACTTATTTGGGCGGTCATGGGGCCAAGACTGACCAAATAACTCAAGTATTAACTCAGTTTTACAGGTCCATGTTAGCTTCAAGAAGGCCACAGAGTGGCACAATGACACAGTGTTAAGTTTGCAGCAGTATCAGAAGGCCACAGAGTGGACAGATTCTGGAGTTGGTGACAGCATGAGGAGGCCACAGAGTGGCCCAATGATAGAGTCTGGATAAAAAAAAGAGGGCACAGATTTTTGAGAAAGATGCAGATGGCAAGTTATCTGTAGAGCTGTACGACGGTAACCTGCAGATTAATGCAGCCCACAAAAGCAAGTTGGGTTTGTCGGTTCCAAAACCTAAATTAGATTGTGGGGCGAGTGACCAGTCCAAGACCTTTAAGCAGCAGCAACAGCATGATACTACAGAGTGGCAAGGTAAAATAGTGTGGAGATGGCAGCATGAGGAGGCCACATAGTGGCATGGTGATATAGTGTTGAGATGGCATCAAAAGCAGCAGCATGATACCACAGAGTAGCACAGTGACATAGAGTGGAGATGGCGGCAAAAGCAGCAGCATAGCATGATACCACAGAGTAGCAAGGTGACATAGTGTGGATATGGCAGCAACAGCAGCAGCATGATACCACAGAGTGGCAAGGTGACATAGTGTGGAGATGGATGATCTAATCTGCTGCATCAGGCATCGGTGGGTGGAAATCCTTGTCAATCCACACCTGATGCATCAGGCATCGGTGGGTTGAAATCATTGTCGATCCACACCTGATTCCTCTTGACAAAAGTAAGTCTCTCCACATTTTGGGTGGACGGGCGAGTTCTTCATGGGGTAACTATTGCCCCCGCCACACTAAACACCCACTCTGATGCCACACTACTGGCCGGACAGGACAGCTTTTCCAGGGCAAACTCTGCCAGTTGCGGCCACAAATTCAGTTTGACTGCCCAGTAGTCCAGCAAATCTTCAATGTGGGGTGGCAGGTTGCTGTCCAAGTATGCCACAACCTGCTGGTTCAGGTCAAGCTCCAGGTCTACCTGATGCTGCTGGTGAGTAGTTTCTTCACTATGCGGGTGAAGAAAGCTGCTTATCATGGACTCTAGACTCAGTCTGCTGCTGATGGAGCTGCTACTGTTCCTGCTACCACACCCCTCCCAGCAGTGGTATGTGAGTGCAGAGGGCGGCCCGGTCAGACCTGCGAGAGGATGGACAATGGCACAGATAGGCAGAGGCCAACTGACTACACATGATGTCTCTGTAGGCCGAGGCGGACATTGTCGCAGGACAAATGGTATGACAATGTGGAGGCGGAAGCGGCTTCACCTGGCCAAGTTGTTGGTGTGGTTGTGCAGGAACCACATTCACCCAGTGGGCCGTAAAGGGCATGTATTGTCCCTGACAGTAGTTACAGCTCCACATGTCGGCACTACCGTGCACCTTGGCAGACACAGACAGGCTCAAGGACTGGCCCACCTTCTGTTCTACATACGTGTGCAGGGCTTTCGTGAAAATAAATGACGGCTTGGGACTCTCCACCTTGGCTCAGCACAAGACGACATCAGTTCTATGAAAGGTGCAGAGTCCACCACTTGGAAAGGGAGGGACTGCAGCACCAGCAACTTGACCAGGAGGACTGTTCAGCTTCTGCGCCGTTGGATGCGTGCATGCATACTGCTGTCTCTTGGCAACCGCTTCAGTCATTGATTGCTGGTGGAATGACTGACAAGAAGTAGAAGGAGCAGGAGCTTCAGAACCAGCAGACTATGGGACAGACAGACAGCTCCCTTCTGCTGAGCTGGTGGAACCTTGACTGCCTGTAATGGGGTGCGTGCCACTAGGTGATGCAGCGGTGGCAACGGAAGACTGAACCACCACATCAGAGCCACGATTGTCCCAGGCCACTTTATGGTGTCGCTGCTTACATTGTCGCATGGCAGTGGTGCCAACATTGGCCCTTTGGCCACGCCTCACCTTCTGCGCACATATTTGACATATGGCCATGTTCACCTCCTTCCTGAGTCTTGACAAAAAACTGCCACACCGCCGAGTAGCTGATTTTTCCCCTCAACACTCCGCACTGACTGACTGCTAGTGCCGCTGCTTGCCTGAACCCATGCACCACTCCTTTCTGCAAAGCGGGTGGTCTACCCCAGGCATGTTTGGCTGCTGCCACCCTGCTGATTCCCAGCCATGCTACCACGTTGCTGGCTCAGCCGCTGCCACGTGGGCAAGCTGCCAAACTCTTCTCCCGATGATGATAAAGCCTCCTCTTCACCCGGCTCCCAAATACGATCGGCTTCATCATCATCGAGTAGTGTCTGCAAGTCACTGGTGGCCTCCTCAACTCTCTCGGGGTCAGGAGCCTGACCGCTCACAACACCACCTCCCACGCCACTCTCCTCATCACTACATGCTGGCCTAGCGGAGGAAGCAGCGGATGTCTCCTCCAAATATTGTCTGGGCATTAGCTGCTGACTATCCTCGAGTAGCTCGTCCTCGCTGAATAGAAGAGCTGAGCCCACAGCAGATAGTACTTCTGTGGCTGAAGGAACAGCAAAGGACAGAGGCAGTTTGAGGACAGTTGAGGGCATAGGGCCTGATCCCGGCCCATGCCAACTAAGAGTTGTGTCTGACGAACCCACCGACTGTTGGCTGGGGGTGTCTGATGTCACTTGGGATGAAGTGGATGACTTAGTTAACCAATCAATAATTGCTGGGTTGCTGGTCAAGACACGACCAGCAGATGACACCAGGAGCTCAAGCCTTTCACTGCTACTTCTGCTGCCATGGTCCCTTAATCTGCTGCAACCTCTACCTGCGCAAGAAACATTTATGTCTCTGCCACTCCTCTATGCATGTCCTGGCACTTCTCCGTCTGACATACTTTTAGCTGAACTAAAATAATCAAAAGCAAATTAAAACAACCCTAAAAGCCCAGAATATATTTTTCTTTTTGGACAGAAATAGGCCACTAACCACTTTTAGCACAAATACAAGTAAACGTGAACTGCCTATATATTTCTCCCTTTGGACTGAAATAGGCCACTAAATTATTATAGCGGAAACAAAAACAAACGTGACCTGCGTATATATTTCTTGTATTCAACTGAAAAAGGCCAATACACGATTTTAGCGTAAATAACAGGAAAAGTTAACTGCGTATTTTTTTTTCTTACATATGGCAATAAACGCTTTTAGCGTAAATAACACTATAATGTGAACTGTGTTTATTTTTATCTTATTGTACTGGACTGGCAATAAATGGTTTGAATGCAAATAACACCAAATGTCAACTGTGTGTATCAAATAACTGCAGAAGTGACCTGAGTAAATATATTTCTTGTTGAACTGAAATAGGCCACTATACGTTTTCACCAGAAATTACTGCAATAGTGCAGTGGGTATATATTTTTCTTGTATTACTGAAATACGTCCCTATACGCTTTCAACAGAAATAAATGCAACAGTGCAGTTGGTATATATTTTTCTTGTATTACTGAAATACATCCCTATACGCTTTCAACAGAAATAAATGCAACAGTGCAGTGGGTATATATTGTTCTTGTATTACTGAAATACATCCCTATACGCTTTCAACAGAAATAACTGCAACAGTGCAGTGGGTATATATTTTTCTTGTATTACTGAAATAAGGCCACTATATGCTTTCAACAGAAATAACTGCAACAGTGCAGTGGGTATATACTTCTCTTTTTTTACGGAAATACTGCCCTATACGCTTTCATCAGAAATTATTGCAACAGTGCAGTGGGTATATATATTTTTTGTATTACTGAAATACGGTCTTATGCTCTTTCACCAGAAATTAATGCAACAGTGCAGTGGGTATATATTTTTCTTGCATTACTGAAATACGGACTTATACGCTTTCACCAGAAATAACTGCAACAGTGCAGTGGGTATATATTTTTCTTGTATTACTGAAAAAAGGCCACTATACGCTTTCACCAGAAAAAACTGCAACAGTGCAGTGGGTATATATTTGTCTTTTTTTTAACTAAAATACTGCCCTATACGCTTTTACCAGTATTTAATGCAACAATGCAGTGGGTATATATTTTTCTTGTATTACTGAAATACGCCCCTATACACTTTCAACAGTAATTACTGCAAAAAGTGACCTGAGAAAATATATTTCTTGTTGGACTGAAATAGGCCACTATACACTTTCACCAGCAGTGCTTACAGTCAGGTCCATAAATATTGGGACATCGACACAATTCTAACATTTTTGGCTCTTTACACCACCACAATAGATTTTAAATGAAACAAACTAGATGTGCTTTAACTGCAGACTGTCAGCTTTAAATTTAGGGTATTTACATCCAAATCCAGTGAACAGTGTAGGAATTACAACAGTTTGCATATGTGCCTCCCACTTGTTAACCCCTTAAGGACACAGCCTTTTTACACCTTAGGACCAGGCCATTTTTTGCAAATCTGACCAGTGTCACTTTAAGTGCTGATAACTTTAAAACGCTTTGACTTATCCAGGCCGTTCTGACATTGTTTTTTCGTCACATATTGTACTTCATGACACTAGTAAAATTAAGTCAAAAAAATATTTTTTTTTTGCACCAAAAGATACCTAATTTAACAAAAATTTTGAAAAATTAGCAAATTTCAAAGTTTCAGTTTCTCTACTTCTGTAATACATAGTAATACCCCCAAAAATTGTGATGACTTTACATTCCCCATATGTCTACTTCATGTGTGAATTATTTTGGGAATGATATTTTATTTTTTGGGGATGTTATACGGCTTAGAAGTTTAGAAGCAAATCTTGAAATTTTTCTGAAATTTACAAAAACTCAATTTTTAGGGACCAGTTCAGGTCTGAAGTCGCTTTGCGAGGCTTACATAATAGAAACCACCCAAAAATGACCCCATCTAAGAAACTACACCCCTCAAGGTATTCAAAAATGATTTTACATATGTTGTTAACCCTTTAGGTGTTGCACAAGAGTTATTGGCAAATGGGGATGAAATTTGAGAATTTCATTTTTCTGTCTAATATTTCATTTTTACCCATTTTTTCCACTAACAAAGCAAGGGTTAACAGCCAAACAAGACTGTATCTTTATTGCCCTGACTCTGCAGTTTACAGAAACACCCAATATGTGGCCGTAAACTACTGTACGGCCACACAGCGGGGCGTAGAGTGAAAGGTGCGCCGTATGGTTTTTGGAAGGTTGATTTTTATGGACTGGTTTATTTACACCATGTCCCATTTGAAGCCCCCTGATGCACCCCTGGAGTAGAAACTCCCTAAAAGTGACCCCATCTAAGAAACTACACCCCTCAAGGTATTCAAAACTGGTTTTACATACGTCGTTAACCCTTTAGGTGTTGCACAAGAGTTATTGGCAAATGGGGATGAAATTAGAAAATTTCTTTTTTTGCCTTATTTTCCATTTTAACCCATGTTTTCCACTAACAAATCAAGGGTTAACAGCCAAACAAGACTGTATCTTTATTGCCCTGACTCTGCCGTTTACAGAAACACCTAATATGTGGCCGTACACTACTGTACGGCCACACAGCGGGGCATAGAGTGAAAGGTGCGCCGTTTGGTTTTTGGAGGGCAGATTTTTATGGACCGGTTTATTTACACCGTGTCCTGTTTCAACCCCCCTGATGCACCCCTGGAGTCGAAACTCCCTAAAAGTGACCCCATTTTGGAAACTACGGGATAAGGTGGCATTTTTTGGGGAGTATTTTTAGGGTAAATATAATTTTTGGTTGCTCTATATTACATTTTTGTGAGGCAAGGTTACCAAAAATTGAAATTCTGATATTTCATCTCCATTTGCCATTAACTGTTGAGGAACACCTAAAGGGTTAATAAAGTTTGTATAATCAGTTTTGAATACCTTGAGGGGTGTAGTTTCTTAGATGGGGTCAATTTTAGGGAGTTTTTACTCTAGGGAGGCATCAGGGGGGCTTCAAAAGGGATATGGTGTCAATAAAAAAGGCCATCAAAATCGGCCTTCCAGAAACCATGTCGGTCCTTTCCTTTTGCGGCCTCTCTTTTACGGATACAGCAGTTTACGACCACAAATGTGGCGTTTCTGTAAACTGCAGTATCAGGGTAATAAATTTTAACTTTTGTTTGGTTGTTAACCCTTTTTTTGTTACCGGAAAAAACGGACTGAAATGGAAAAGTGCCAAAAATAGCGGTTTTGGCATCGTTTTTTTTTTTTTTTTAACCGTGTTAATCTGGGTAGTTAGGTCATGGGATATTGTTATAGAGGAGATTCTTACGGACGCGGCAATATCTAATAAGTCTACATTTTTTTTACAATTATTTAGCTTTTTGACCATATTATCTTTTTTGATACAACATTTTTTTTTGGGTATCTCTAAAGTCTAAGTGTCATTTTTTTTATTTTATTTTATCCAATTATCTTATGTGAAGGCTCATTTTTTGCGGGATGAGCGGACGGTTTTATTGGCACTATTTTGGGGGCTATATGACTTTTTGATCGCTTGCTATTAAACTTTTTATTATGTAAGGTGACAAAAAAAAAACCTTTTTTTGCACCTTTTTTTTTTTTTTTTCTGGACCGTGTTAATCTGGGGGGTTAGGTCATGGGGCATTTTTATAGAGGAGATTATTACCGACGCGGCAATGCCTATGTCTACTTTTAATAAATTATTTTAGTTTTTTTGGGTGTCTCAAGTCTGAGAACCATTTTTTTTAAATCCGATGTCAGTGCTAAATTGGGATATAAATTTAGTACTCCATGGAAGTGTGATACTCCCTGAAGCAACCGTCAATGCAGAGGCCCGGATGATCGGGGCATGTGTCGCACTGAGTAGTCGTCTCCTTCCGTATCCCCCTCCTGCGACACACTCTGCACTTTTTTTGGGTTCGTCCCTTCTTTCCAGTATGGGGGACCACACCTGGAAAGTGTTGGCCAGGGACGATCCGGGCGCCTACAGTTCCCGAGGTTCTCCGGCCTGCTCTTTCCCGGTCCGAAAAGATCAGGGCCTTGAGGACTGCCTCATAGAACTGGAAGAATGTCCCTGTGCTGCCAGCGCTTCGGGATAGTACAAAAGAGTTGTACATGGCAACCTGTACCAAGTAGACCACAACTTTTTTGTACCATGCCCGGGTTTTGCGCATGGCGTTATATGGCTTGAGGACTTGATCCGAGAGATCAACTCCTCCCATATACCGATTGTAGGCGACGATACAATCGGGCTTGAGGACCGTTGCCGCGGTACCTCGCACAGGGACAGGGGTGATGTCGTTACCATGAATTGTGGACAGCATAAGGACATCCCTCTTGTCCTTATACCTGACCAGCAACAGGTTTCTAGTGGTAAGGGCACGGGTCTCACCCCTGGGAATAGGTACCTGGAGGGGGTGGGCAGGGAGGCCGCGTTGATTTTTCCGCACGGTCCCACAAGCGGACGTGGATCTGGCGGCAAGGGACTGGAACAAGGGGATACTGGTATAAAAGTTATCCACGTACAAGTGGTAACCCTTATCCAGCAGTGGGTGCATAAGGTCCCACACAAGTTTCCCGGTAACACCCAGAGTGGGGGGACATTCTGGGGGTTGAATCTGGGAATCTCGCCCCATGTATACACAAAATTTGTAAGTGTACCCTAAAGTGGGGTCTGATATAGGACGTCCCCACTCCAGTACAGCCTGGCACTGGGTTTCTTGACCAGGCCCATATGCAGCACGAGGCCCCAAAATGTCCTCATTTCGGCTGCACTGACCGGCGTCCAGCCACCGGGCCTGGCCAAAAAGGAGCCCGGGTGTTGAGCGACGAACTGTTGGGCGTACAGATTCGTCTGCTCCACCATCAGATTTACCAGTGGGTCACTGAAAAAATGAAAAAAAAAGTCATATTCAGTGTAGCCCACTGTGGAAATCTGGATTCCTGATTGGCCTACGAAATCAGGAATCACGGGCTCGTATCGCTCTGGGCTACACCAGACAAGTTCACCGGCAGGGTGCTCCGGTGGATGTAACTGGTGGGCCGGGAAACCAGTACGAGCCCCAGAGCTGCTCGTACTAGTGTGGGCCACAGGGTCCCTAACATGGCGGTCCCCTTGCTCCGCCTGGCGGCGTCTCCGCCGCCTTGGGTGCTCATCATCATCGCTAGATGATCAGGAGGATGCGGATGACAACAGGAATGTGGGGTCATCCTCATCCTCACTGGGACTCTCGGAGTCGGAGGCAAGCTGGGCATATGCCTCCTCGGCCGAGAACGTCCGGCGGGCCATAGGGGAGTGTGTGTCTGCGTGTATATGTGTGTGTGTGTAACTCTTTATTTGGTGTGCGGGTGTTCACGAACTCACCCTAAAACTAACAGAAAAAATAAATAAAAAAAGGGCAAAAAATGTGGGGAAAAAAAAATTCAAAACTGCTGATCAACCGTCCGAAGTTGATCAGCGGTGGGGTGTGAAATGCGCTAACAGTGGCCGGACGCTAAGCGCTAAGTGCCGGCCACAGTCAGCGTACGCAAAAAAAAAGCAAGTGGCAGCACCCCTGGGGGGTCTAGGGTCACACAGCTGTGCTGTGGACCCCAGACACCCTAACTGGGGTGATGCAATAAAAGTTCAAAAAAACTACCTTTCCCTTTTTTTTCCCTGCCTAACCCAAACTTTCTCTAGCTGTCCCTATGTACCTGATGGGGTGCTGGGGGCAGAGATCGGGTCCTGGGGGCACAGATCGGGTGCAGGCAGCGGTGCAGCGGTGGCAGCAGACACGTGCAGGCAGCTCCTCTCTCCTCCGGCTCCGGAACACAAAAGGAGGAGGAGAGGGGCGCCTGCCTCTTTTGAATCTGCCGCCACACCGCCCACAGACCAATCAGAAAGCGATCCTGAGTGGTGATGTCACCATCACCACTCAGGATCGCTGGATGGTGATTGGTGGAGTGAAATCACACCACCATCACCATCCTGTTCCGGGTTATCGGGTCTTCAGAGACCCGAATAACCCAGAAACGCAGAAAACCGCAGGTCTGAATTGACCTGCGGTTTTCTGCGATCGCATACATGGGGGGGTCACCGGACCCCCCGACGCATTTGCCCCAAGTGCCTGCTCAATGATTTGAGCAGGCACGGGGTTCCGATCGCCGCCGGCCGCGCGGCGGTGTTTGAAAATACACAGGGCGTACATGTACGCCCTGTGTCCTTAAGTACCAGGGCACAAGGGCGTACCTGTACGCCCTGTGTCCTTAAGGGGTTAAGGAACCAAAAGTAATGGGACACAATAATAATCATAAATCAAACTTTCACTTTTTAATACTTGGTTGCAAATCCTTTGCAGTCAATTACAGCCTGTAGTCTGGAACGCATAGACATCACCAGACGCTGGGTGCAACTGTCTTCAGTTCCTGCTTGTTCTTGGGGCATTTTCCCTTCAGTTTTGTCTTCAGCAAGTGAAATGCATGCTCAATGGGATTCGGGCCATGTGATTGACTTGGCCATTACATAACATTCCACTTCTTTCCCTTGAAAAACTCTTTGGTTGCTCTTGCAGTATGCTTTGGGTCATTGTCCATCTGCACTGTGAAGCGCTGTCCAATGAGTTCTGAAGCATTTGGCTGAATATGAGCAGATAATATTGCCCAAAATACTTCAGAATTCATCCTGCTGCTTTTGTCAGCAGTAACATCATCAATAAATACAAGAGAACCAGGTCCATTGGCATCCATACATGCCCACGCAATGATACTACCACCACCATGCTTCACTGATGAGGTGGTATGCTTAGGATCATGAGCATTTTCTTCCCTTCTCCATACTCTTCTCTTCCCATCACTCTGGTACAAGTTGATCTTGGTCTCATCTGTCCATAGGATGTTGTTCCAGAACTGTCAAGGCTTTTTTAGATGTCGTTTGGCAAACTCTAATCTGGCCTTCCTGTTTTTAAAGCTCACCAATGGTTTACATCTTGTGGTGAACCCTCTGTATTCACTCTGGTGAAGTCTTCTCTTGATTGTCAACTTTGACACACATACATCTACCTCCTGGAGAGTGTTCTTGATCTGGCCAACTGTTGTGAACAGTGTTTTCTTCACCAGGGAAATAATTCTTCGGTCATCCACCACAGTTGTTTTCCGTGGTCTTCTGGGTCTTTTGGTGTTGCTGAGCTCACTGGTGCATTCCTTTTTTTTAAGAATGTTCCAAGCAGTTGTTTTGGCCACGCCTAATGTTTTGGCCACGCCTAATGTTTTTGCTATCTCTCTGATGGGTTGTTTTGTTTTTTCAGCCTAATGATGGCTTGCTTCACTGATAGTGACAGCTTTTTGGATCTCATCTTGAGAGTTGACAGCAACAGATTCCAAATGCAAATAGCACACTTGAAATGAACTCTGGACCTTTTATCTGCTCATTGTAATTGGGATAATGAGGGAATAACGCACACCTGGCCATTGAACAGCTGAGAAGCCAAGTGTTCCATTACTTTTGGTTTCTTAACAAGTGGGAGGCACATATGCAAACTGTTGTAATTCCTACACCGTTCACCTGATTTAAATGTAAATACCCTCAAATTAAAGCTGCAGTTAAAGCACATCTTGTTCGTTTTATTTCAAATCCATTGTGGTGGTCTATAGAGCCAAAAATGTTAGAATTGTGTCGATTTCCCAATATTTATGGACCTGACTGCATGTATTTTTATTTTTCTAATGAAATAAGCTCCTATACTCTTTCACCAGAAATGAATGCAACCGTGCAGTGCGTTTAAATATTTTGTGTATTACTGAAATACCGCCCTATACTCTTTCACCAGAAATGACTGCAAATGATTTTAGCGTAAATTACAACAAAAGTAACCTGCGGATATATTTCTTGCATTGTATTGAAATAGGCCACTATATGATATCAGCGCAGTTAACAGCAAAAGTGACCTGCGTATATATTTATATTTTTCCACAGATAAAAGCCACTAAAGGCTTTTCAACATAGCACTTGCACCCCAATAACTAATAGCTGGGATAACAAAGAGGTATTATGAGACTATCTGGATCCCCATGTAATGTTTCCCTGCACTTGTAAATCGATTGTTTTCACAATGAGGATTTTACTATAGCTCTCCCTAGCATCTGCACACGTCTCTCCCTGACTGTGAAATGATTCCTCTCACTGTCCTTTCCCTGCACTTGTAAATCGCTGGTTTTCACAATGAGGAAATTCCGATGACTCTCCCTAGCATCTGCACACGTCTCTTTCTGCCTATGAAATGATTCCTCTCACTGTCCTTTCCCTGCACTTGTAAGGCCCCTTTCACACGGGCGAGTTTACCACGTGGGTGCAATGCCTGAGTTGAACGCATTGCACCCGCACTGAATCCGGACCCATTAATTTCTATGGGGCTGTGCACATGAGCGGTGATTTTCATGCATCACTTGTGCGTTGCGTGAAAATCGCAGCAAGCTCTATTTTGTGCATTTTTTACGCAACACAGGCCCCATAGAAGTGAATGAGGCTGCGTGAAAATCGCAAGCATCCGCAAGCAAGTGCGGATGCGGTGCGATTTTCATGCACGGTTGTTAGGAGATGATCTGGATGGGGACCCGATCTTTATTATTTTCCCTTATAACATGGTGATGGATCATGTGACGGACCATGTGATGAACGTAGTGACGTCATCAAAGGTCCTATTCCTCACAAAAGAAGACAGAAGAGATGCCGGCTGCACAAACAAGTGGATTAAGGTGAGTTAAATTATTAGTTTGTTTTTTTAACCCCTCCAGCCCTATTGTACTATGCATTCTGTATTCAGAATGCTATTATTTTCACTTATAACCATGTTATAAGGGAAAATAATACAATCTACACAACCTTAAACCTGAACTTCTGTGAAGAAGTTCGGGTCTAGGTACTACATTCAGTTTTTTAATCACGCGCGTGCAAAACGCATTGCACCCGCGCGATAAAAACTGAACAACAGAACGCAATCTCACTCAAAACTGACTGCAATTGCGTACCTACTCGCACGGGTTTGCCGCAACGCATCTGGACCTTATCCGGACACACTCATGTGAAAGAGGCCTAAATCGCTGGTTTTCACAATGAGGAAATTCCGATGACTCTCCCTACTAGCATCTACACATGTCTCTTCCTGCCTATGAAATGATTCCTCTCACTATCCTTTAACTGCACTAGTAAATCGCTTCTTTCTTATTTTTTGTTTTTTGTTTTAACAATTAGTTTTTCTTTTACTCTCCCTAGCGCCTGCATACACATCTGTCCCTGACCAATGTACGATGGTGAATGGCAGCATCTAAGATGGCCACTGTATTTATAGGACTGTGACGTCACCGGGCTGGCTGCTGATTGGCTGCGTGCATGGCATTATGGGTCATCCCGCCTTCCCAGCGTTCCTTGACCCATGTCCTCACACGTGTAGCCACCATTTTAAATGCCATTTTAGCCACCCACCATTGTAGGAAATAATGTGATTCGTTACCACGAAGCGTGTGAAAATTCACATTCGTTCAGAAACACATTTTTCCTGAAATTCGGAACAAATTCGACCTCGTCAGCTTCGATTCACTCATCTCTAAATACTATATCTTTGTAGTTGCGGCCAAGGTAAATCTATAGACAGCAGACACATCATCTGCAATGACAGCTGGTCACTGGAGGTTTCTGAAGACGGACCTTGGGTGATCATCTGACTGCTGAACCAGCAAAACGTTAAATGTCCAGTAAAAGTTAAATCTTTTTCGGTGTTAATGAACATTTCAGCATTATACTCGGAACACTTATGTAAGCTTTAGTGTTGAATTTGTCCCATCAATTAGGGACTGCACTGCATAGCTATATATCTGTGTATATCGATGTCTGTGCCATATGATAAACTCATTTTTGCTACATTTGGAAATCCTTTACTAGAATCAAATACTTGCACCAGTCTCCATAGGTAAAGGCTTACTCTTGTGGGTATCAAAGTTCTGGCTTGTCTGCACTAATGTGTTATCCACTTCTTCTCCTACAGCTATTTTCCATGTCTTAGTTGTCTACTTCATTATCTCACAATGGTTTAGAAGTATTGTGCTGCCACCAGCACATGTATAACAGAGTGTCACCAATTATCTCAACGTGAGGACAAGTCTAGATGTGACAGACATGAAGAGATACTTCACACCTCTGGTATATTTTTTGAAACAGTATGACCCTTAGGAACTAATTAGCAATAAGTGAACTCTTTAGGGTATGTTCCCATGTAGCAGTGGCTGGACATTAATGTTCTTTAAAATAAATTACCCTCTGGAATTTCCTGCGTTGATTACTAATAAAATGTGGTGTGAGTGTTATCTAATTTACAATTTAGATTTAGACAAATACAAACTAACTAAACTAATAACGCACAAACAGTTGTACCGTTCAAGAGCAAAATGCACATTTATTGGGTGAAATTATCTTTAACACAGCAAATTAAATCATTATTTCTGGTCAATAATACACGTCCCAATGTTACAGCTGATTGTCTCTTCCCGACAGTCGGCTGCTCGTTCAATAAAGGAGACTAATGCATTTACATGCAGCGATTTCCTTCACAGAATGAGGACGAGATCCCTCGTCCCCATACAGAGTCATTGTTTCTGGCCAGCAGGTCGCTGTTTAGACAGCATGATCTGCTGTCCAGAATCGATGATTCATGTGCCTGTACAGGTCCTTCTCAAATAATTAGCATATTGTGATAAAGTTCATTATTTTCTGTAATGTACTGATAAACATTAGACTTTCATATATTTTAGATTCATTACACACCAACTGAAGTAGTTCAAGCCTTTTATTGTTTTAATATTGATGATTTTGGCATACAGCTCATGAAAACCCAAATTTCCTATCTCAAAAAATTAGCATATTTTATCCGACCAATAAAAGAAAAGTGTTTTTAATACAAAAAAGTCAACCTTCAAATAATTATGTTCAGTTATGCACTCAATACTTGGTGGGGAATCCTTTTGCAGAAATGACTGCTTCAATGCCACGTGGCATGGAGGCAATCAGCCTGTAGCACTGCTGAGGTGTTATGGAGGCCCAGGATGCTTCGATAGCGGCCTTAAGCTCATCCAGAGTGTTGGGTCTTGCGTCTCTCAACTTTCTCTTCCCAATATCCCACAGATTCTCTATGGGGTTCAGGTCAGGAGAGTTGGCAGGCCAATTGAGCACAGTAATACCATGGTCAGTAAACCATTTACCAGTGGTTTTGGCACTGTGAGCAGGTGCCAGGTCATGCTGAAAAATGAAATCTTCATCTCCATAAAGCTTTTCAGCAGAGGGAAGCATGAAGTGCTCCAAAATCTCCTGATAGCTAGCTGCATTGACCCTGCCCTTGATAAAACACAGTGGACCAACACCAGCAGCTGACATGGCACCCCAGACCATCACTGTCTGTGGGTACTTGACACTGGACTTCAGGCATTTTGGCATTTCCCTCTCCCCAGTCTTCCTCCAGACTCTGGCATCTTGATTTCCGAATGACATGCAAAATTTGCTTTCATCCGAAAAAAGTACTTTGGACCACTGAGCAACAGTCCAGTGCTGCTCCTCTGTAGCCCAGGTCAGGCGCTTCTGCCGCTGTTTCTGGTTCAAAAGTGGCTTGACCTGGGGAATGCGGCACCTGTAGCCCATTTCCTGCACACGCCTGTGGATGTTTCTACTCCAGACTCAGTCCACTGATTCCGCAGGTCCCCCAAGGTCTGGAATCGGTCCTTCTCCACAATCTTCCTCAGGGTCTGGTCACCTCTTCTCGTTGTGCAGCGTTTTCTGCCACACTTTTTCCTTCCCACAGACTTCCCACTGAGGTGCCTTGATACAGCACTCTGGGAACAGCCTATTCGTTCAGAAATTTCTTTCTGTGTCTTACCCTCTTGCTTGAGGGTGTCAATGATGGCCTTCTGGACAGCAGTCAGGTCGGCAGTCTTACCCATGATTGCGGTTTTGAGTAATGAACCAGGCTGGGAGTTTTTAAAAGCCTCAGGAATCTTTTGCAGGTGTTTAGAGTTAATTAGTTGATTCAGATGATTAGGTTAATAGCTCGTTTAGAGAACCTTTTCATGATATGCTAATTTTTTGAGATAGGAATTTGGGGTTTTCATGAGCTGTATGCCAAAATCATCAATATTAAAACAATAAAAGGCTTGAACTACTTCAGTTGGTGTGTAATGAATCTAAAATATATGAAAGTCTAATGTTTATCAGTACATTACAGAAAATAATGAACTTTATCACAATATGCTAATTTTTTGAGAAGGACCTGTATAAACGACAGGATTACCCGATGAACAAGCTTTTCACTCGTTCATTGGGTGATCGGCAGCACATTTAGATGGGCGGATTGTTGCGAACAAGCGTTTGCTGGAGCAGTTGCTACTGATAATCTGCCCACAAATCGGGCAGAATAAATCCACCTGTACAGTGGAGGTGATTGCTGCATGTAAATGCATCTCTTTACCTCCACTGATGAGCAATTAGTTATTGGGAAGGGACGGTCTCCTCCTGATAATTGCCTGCTCAATCATGCAGTGTAAATCCACCTTAGGCCTCATGCACACGAATGTATTTTTTTTTTGCGTACCATATATGGAACCATTCATTCCAATGGGTCCGCAAAAAAAAGGAAGTTACTCTGTGTGCATTTTGTTTCCGTATTTCTATTCCGCAAAGAAATAGAACATGTCCTATTATTGTCCGCATTACGGACAAGGATAAGATTGTTCTATTTGGGGCCAGCTGCTCCGTTCCACAAAATACGGAATGCACACGGACGTCATCCGTATTTTTTGCGGATTTGTTGATCGTGGGCATCCAACGTCAAGAACCCCCACTAATCAGTTGAGAAGGCGTTCATTAGTCACATGGCCTAGGCGCAGCTCAACCCCATTAAAGTGAATGGGGCTAAGAGCAATACCAAGCACAGCCTCTATACAATGTATGTGGTGAGAACGGAGAAGGTTGCAGGCCTCACAGGCCATGTGACCTTTAAATGTGTTGTCAGTGGCCTAGGAAATGTGAGAAAGCCACTGCCTTCTCAAACAGCTGATAGGCGGAGGTCCCAGGTGTCGGACCCCATGGATCAGATACTGATGACCTATCCTGAGGATAGGTCATCAGTGGTAAAATCTCTGAAAACCCTTTTAAGGGTACAACTACATATGTCACGCAACAAGAAAGTGGTGCAACATTTCATGTACCATTTGTCAATGGCAATGGCGTACCTCTTATAGGAGCAGACTAGATATCAGCGAATCGACTTTGGATGAAACTTCACACAATAACTTCATAAATAAGTTTGTACTGTAAAAACCATTTCCGGAACTCGGGTTAAGTTCCAAGGTACCACTTGGAACCGAACCCGAGATCGTAAAATGTTTTTTTTACAGTACAAATAAATTTATGAAGTTATGGTGTGAAGTCTCATGAGACTTCGCAAAGCAATAACTCCAGCTCATCTGAGCCAATACATTCTAATACTGTACGGAGTTTCTGCTCAGTACAATATTAGTATGAAGTTTTAATGCGAATCGACTTCGGATGTTTCATCCCTAGAGCAGACCATGCAGATGCTATGAGACCCATGGAGGAAGTGGGCCCAGCCCTGCAGGAGAGCACACCCCAATCTACACTTACATAGCTAGCTGTGCGGAAAGACTTGTGATGATGTCATTGTCATGTGACCAGGTCAGGGAGATGGAGTTCAGCGATGAAGCATGGGGAGGAGGGGTTAGTGGTGTTCTGGAATAGCCCATAAAATCCTAATACTGGGAGTTGTAGTTTTATCTTACTGGATTCCTTTCTATGTAATATGTACTGATACCCTACAATAACAATCTTGGAATGCTGGTTATTGTAGTTCTCTCCTCTTATAACATCCATTGATTCTGAATTATAACAGTCTGGTAATGCTGGGGATTGTAGTTGTCTCCTCTTATACAGTACCTTTTCCATGTAATGTCAACTTGTGTTCCGTAAAAACTGCCTGGACAGACTGGAAGTTGTAGTTCTCTCCTATTTCCCACAAATTTTCATCTGTTTTACACTAGCGGCAGTAGTTCCGGTAAATTGTTCCAGCAGAGAACGACCTGCCAGATCTCTCTGGATCCGGCATTGCTAAAAGTTATCAAATTGCCCACTGGCCCCATTGTACCCAGAAGGCTCCAGCAGGCTGTACTCTGCTGGCACAGCTTGCTCAAACTACTGTCGGCAATGTGAAACAGGCCTAAACTGGTCATGATGAGACTTATTGTTCTCTTATCACTATGATGTTCTGCAGCAGCTGAGGAGTATATAAGGCATTGTTCACATTGGCGCATCTGGACATGGGGGCCAAATCCAGATTCCTGCTATGGGGCCCAATTATTTTAATGTACGCCCCTGGTCAATGGTATTGCAATGCAACACGTGACACTCTGCGACTGATGCAAAAAAAAAATACAGAAATGTAAGATTTTGTGTTGCAGGTCACACGCAATTTTTTTACCATTGGTTTGGAAGCCATGTGCAACATGTGAGTCTCTTGCGACTTTTCACAGCCAAATCACAGTTCTACAATAGGTGCACTACAGCAAGTTGCACATATTTTTGTGTCACACAACTGTTCAGCTAATGATACAAAGTAGTAAGCAGCACTACACATCCCATCATGGGATAAAGCATACAAGTGGTCCCGGTACCTAAGAATCAGGTCCAGACAGTGGTGCCCGCGGAGAAAACTTCCAGGCTAGGGAACCCTTCAGATAGCAAATTAATAAGAATATCCACAGCACTCTTCAGTTTATGCAAAAAAATCGGCTCTTTATTCCATCAGCAGCATACAATGCATGTATGTTGCTGATGGAATAAAAAGAGCCAATTTTTTTTGCATAAATTGAAGAGTAGAGTGTTGTGGATATCCTTATTAATTTACACGACTTTTCAGTGACACATGTAGTCTTGTGGCTGTACCCTTAGTGAACCTTAGCTGCTCTGAAGCTTCCCAACACAAACTTAGCCAAATGCATGGTGGGCTCAATATTATACTATAGTGTAATGAAATGTATACACACTTGCCAACATTATAATCTCTGGCACATTGTAAGCCTTGTGCATTCTGTTGGGTTACACCCCAAAAACACCCAAAAAAGCCCAACTTTTAATATAAACTAACACATACCCTTCCTCTTTGTGGCCTGATTCAAGGGGTGTTCTTATAAATCAATGTATCAAGGTGCCAGAGGCTTTTGGCAGTAGCTTACTCTTGTCTTGGTTCCTCCGGATGCTGCTGCCTCAGTATAAAAGGCCGGCACCTGCATGTTCAGGGGACAGTGAATTTCTTGTCCTCTGGCTCCCCCCTACTGGTCCCTTGCGACTATTGAAGACGCCTTTGGCTTGGATTTCTGGATTTAGTATTTTGACTACATTTTTGGCTTCTGGCATTTTGGCATCGATCTCCTGGTTCTGACCTTTTGGTGTGTTAGGTTTTCCCATTTGCCTCTGGCGTATTTTGTATTGCATTGTCCTACTGGCATTTGACCCTTTTTCCGTATAACGAGTCACTTAGTGTTTGTCCGTTTGTCCCTGTTTGCGTGTTGCCCTTCACATATTACAGTATAGGGACTGTCGTCCAGTTGTGGGTCACTGCCTAGGATGACCCTTTAAGTAGATGGGGATAGTGGGTCCGGGCAGTTTTAGGGCTGCACTATCCCTGTTTGTCCGTGACGGTAGTCATTATCCTGACAGCTTTACTCTCTCCACTGAGAACACATGCATGCTTAGGTGAGCCAATCCTACATATGTCTGGGAATGTGTATAGATAGCTCAGATAGCTCAGCTCATTCTAAATTATATGGCCAACCTCTGATCTTCTCATACACATTCCTGCTCAGCTCAGGGGAGCAAGCTTGTGTTCTCAGGGGATTGGAAACATTTCTTACAGATTTGCTTCCTTTTTATATTCTAGTATTGAGCAGTTGCTGAGGATTTCTTAGCTGCACTTTCGTATATCTCCCAATCCACAATACACTTTAATAATTATGAATAATAATAATTAAAAAGTATAGTGGTCATGTGGATGTAATGGCAAATTTTCATACAGCCTCTTGGACACACATTTTACAGAGATGTGCCAACAGAGGTGCCCAAACAAGAGTCTGCATAAACAAACAAAAAAAAAAAGCCTGCCTAAAGGTGGCTATATTATTCAGCAAACAGCTATTCCTCCCAGCTTCTCACAAATATGCATGATGAGCGAGCATTTGTTCTTGATGGGGAAACTCTGGTGACTGCTTACCTCCCTCAAGAACAAAAGGATTGCATGTTAAAATCCAAAATACCCACACCAAGGTGGTCTCAGTCAGGCTGGTCCTGCTCTAAACCTACCTATGCCTTTGGGCATCTACAATGAGGAGAAGAGACCCTGCACATACAGTGTGCTGTTCATAGTTACCTCTGTATGCATCTAGCAACCAATGAGAGGAGGAGCACGCAGAGCTATATTTACTAACTAATCAAGGTCGCCTGTGGGATAGGCAACCTTGAATGGGTCAGCTATCCGGAAGGTGTGGTGCGGAACTGCATACTTTGATTCACTCAACCCTACTCAACATCATCTAGTCTGTCTGGGATTACATGAAGTGAAAAGAATTTAAGAAAGCCTACATCCACGGAAGTGTACCTAGAGACAGTGTTGGACTGGGGTGATAAGGGCCCACCAGTAAAATAATTCTAGGGGCCCACTGTACAGCTACATGAAAACTACTTGCTCACATAGCGTCAGGAAGCAATAAGACGAATATAGGGGTCCATGCAGCAACAGCCACTGCAAAAGGCGGGTCACTGGGAAAAAAGGATGCTGGTCGACGTGCCTTTGTACCTAGAAGTCATCTAAGCCAACTGATGCATCCATAATAATAAATTGAGTAGTCTGTTTAATAATCTACCCTGGTTTTTTTTACGGATATAGGTTGGTTGAGATGCTGTGCTGGGTGACTGGAGAATAGGCTAGGGCCATTAGTGTAGTTTCCAGATGCCACTCCAGAGCAGTCCCCGAGTCAGTGACAGCTGACCAGGGGGGTCAAAGATACCGGTGCAAGCGCTGAGGGGAAGTACATGGTCAGAAAGTTCGAAGTCAGGGCAGGCAGCAATCAAGCAAAGTGTGTAAACAAAGTCCAAGGTCAGAGGCAGGCAGCAAACAAGTGAAATCTGATAAATCCAAAAGCAGGGTATGGTAGACAGAAAAGCAAAACTACAAAAACTCCTTCACACTAGGAACTAGACAAGCTAGTGACTGAGTTTTTCAGGCATCTTCCTGGGGCAGGAAGCTCCTTTAAATACTTCCCACAATCCAGCAATAGACTGGGGAGATAGAGTGCGTGAATATGCTGCTTTACAAGGGAGGAGAGACCCACCCATGCAAGCCCTAACAACCAGTTAAGGTAATCAAGCAGGAAGTAAGCTCTGACATGGAGCACAGATACAAGAGTTAAGCTACCTACTGCCCACACTTGTCAGCACGGCGCATGGCAGCAGGAAGGAAAGAGGGAGCCTGGCTCCCGTGCCTGCAGGTAGGGGCAGCAGCGCCGGCATGGACTGCTGGGCTAACCGTAACCCCCTCTTACACCCCCTCTCCTCAGGCCTGGCCCTAGACAAAAAAATTCTGAAGAGGGACATTGATGTTCTCTCTAGGTTCCCAATATCTTTCCTCAGGGCCAAACCCCTTCTAATTGACAAGAAACAGGGCTTTACCTCTAATCTTCTTCATCCACAGAATAGCTTTAACCTCATAGACGTTTTCATCACTGACTGCAACAGGAGCTGAGACAGGTTTTTTGACAAAGCGATTCAGGATGACAGGTTTCAGCAGGGAGACGTGGGAGGAATTCAGTACCCAGAGAGAGGCCCGCAGCTTAAGTTTGTAAGAAACATCATTAATTTACTCTAGAATCTCAAATGGACCAAAGAAGCATGGACCCAATTTGTAATTTTGAGTATGATGTATTTGGAGGCAAACCACACTTTATCACCAGGACTGAGAATCTCTACGTCTTTTATCAGCAGCCTCCTTCATGCGCACAGAAGCCTCTTCCAGAGCTCCCCTGGTCTCTCCCCAGATTTTAGAGAACTCTCTTGAAGTTACATCCGCAGCAGAGATACCAGAAGTAGAAGACACTGGGCTTGGGATGTTAGGTTGTTTACTATAAACAACAAAAAAATTGTGATTTCTTGGAAGACTCGCTGACATGACATGCTGAACTGCAGATGATACGCCGAAGAGAAGTCCAGGGATACATTCCTTGCAAATTCTGAGAAGAGCTCTCCAGAATTTTGATGTGAACTGTATGCCTCTATCAGACACAATATGGAGAGGGAAGCCATGGAGACGGAAAACGTGCTCAATAAATTTCTTGGCCAGTTGGGGAGCAGAAGAGAGTCCAGGCAGAGGAACAAAATGTGCCATTTTAGAGAAGCGGTCTACCACTACCCAAATCATAGAACTACCAGAGGTAGTGGGCAGATCTGTAGTAGTCCATGGCTATTTGTTGCTAGAGAAACTCAGGGACAGGAAGAGGAAGCAGAACGCCAGTTGGACATTGTTTGGAAGTGTTATTTTGCGCACAGGATGGACAAGCAGCGACAAATTCTTGGATGTATTGTCGCATGGACACCCACCAGTACCGCTGTGCAATGAATCTGAAGGTCTTTCGCTGACCGACATGACCCGCCACCTGCCACTCGATGAATGGCCCCATAGTAAGACCTGCTTTCTGAGAGACTCTGCAACAAAAGTCTTTCCAGATAGAATCTCTAATAGCTTAACAGGCCAGGCAGAGATTTTAGCAGGATCGATTATATGTTGGGGCTCCCCCTCCTCATCGGTAGAATCAACAGATCTTGAGAGAGCATCTGCTTGAAAGTAAAGAACAAAATCAAAATGGGCAAAGAACAGGGACCTTTTAGTTTGTTGAGGATTAAGACTGCAGATAGGTGAGGTTGTTGTGGTCGGTATAGATCACCACATGACCGGCGTATTGTCGAGTCGCTTACCTCTTAAACTCCACTCCCACTCCCAATAATGACAGACTCAGCAAGTGGATTATATGGCCACAGCAGCCTTTTATTAATAACATAAATACAAATAAATATCATAAATACATAACTTAACCCTTGGCCTTCCCACCTGAAGGCCCCGCCCTAAAACCTTACCAAGAACCCATGAATGCCAACACGGGGAGGGTCCTTGAAGCCCCATAAATGACGGATAACTGGCCTCGCCCTCAGTTAAATTACCTCTAGCCGATGAACGCCAGCTCAGAGGCAGGAACCGGTAACCAAGGGCAACCAACTTGGGCCGCTACCCGCCATATCACACCTTAAACCAGTACCTGGGGAGTCCAGAGCCTCCTTTGGCTCCCTCCCCACCACGCCAGAGCCACCATAACCACCAACTCCAAGGACCCCCCACCGCCCCAGGCCGCTATGACAAAGCATACCTTCCAATCACTGCCGGACCATCCGTAATCCACTCGCAACCCCCCGGCCTAACCCCTACACTAAGCGACACTCGAGGACCCCAACCTAACCCCAGGCAAATAGCAGCCAAAAATAACAACAAAAATTGGGAGGGAGGGTGGGAGGGGCCTGCTGCCACACTGCTGTCCTCACAAAATGGCCCCTTTTCCCGCCCCTGCTAACCCTTTTAACCCCTTAGCCACACCTCCATCCCTTACGTCACTATCCTTCCTCCTTAACCCTTTGTAACCCCGAATCCTCTCCCTCCAAGCCCCAGTCATGCCAGGCCTCCATCCAGCCTTGCAGCCCTGATTCCGGCCTGCACTGGATGACCAGCTCACTCCAGAAGGTACCACCATTCCTCCAATGCCATCTTGATGGCCAACAACTCTCTGTCCCCAATCAAGTAGTTGTGCTAAGGATCGGAGAAGGCCCTGGAGAAGAAGCCACAGGTTGTCATCTTACCTTTGGAAGACTTTTGTGAAAGAACCGCCCCAGCTCCAATAGACAATGCACCCACTTCCAGAAAAAATTGCTTACTGGCATCAGGACGATGGAACCATAGAGAAAGCCTGCTTTAGGGCTTGAAAGGCTGATTAAGCCTCAGCTGTCCAACTCTTGGGATTTGCCCCATTACGGGTCAAGGTTGAGATGGGAGCTATCAAAGCAGAGAAGTGTGGCACAAACTGGCGGTAGTAGTTGGCGAACCCCAGGAAACGTTGAATCGCCTTTAAACCAGGACGAGGACACTTTAAAATCACGGACGGCTTCTCAGGATCCATGTGCAAGCCAGTATCAGATATTATGTACCCCAGAAATGGAAGCCAGGATTGTTCAAAGAAACATTTTTCAAATTTTGGAATACAGATTATTGTCTCTAAGCCTTTTTAGGACCAGGTGGTCCTGTTTCTGGTGGGAGACGATTAGAATGTCGTCAAGATAGACCACAGCACAGGAACAGATTAAGTCTTTAAAGCTATCATTGATGGATTCTTGAAATAGCGTTGGGGCATTGCTTAGCCCGAAGGACATCACCAGATACTCCTAGTGACAATCATGGGTGTTAAAGTCGGTCTTCCACTCGTCCTCTTGACGAATTCAGATCAAGTTGTAGGCCCCATGCAAGATCTTAGCTCTTCTGAGGTGGTCAAACAACTGTGGAATAAGGGGAAGAGGGTATTTGTTCTTCACTGTGATCTTATTTAGACTCCTATAATCGATGCATGGCCATAGAGAACCATCTTTTTCCTTCACAAATAAGAAGCCAGCTCCAACTGGAGAAGATGATTTCCAGATAAATCCTCTACCAAGATTTTCTGCAATATATTAGGACATGGCTTGTGTTTCTGCTGGCAACAGGGGAGGTGAAGAACCAGGAACCAGGTCAATCGGACAATCATAGGGCCTGTGTGGCGGTAATGTCTCAGCCTCCTGCAGGCAGAACTTCAAGATTTGGTTGTACCCGGGGTAACCGAGCAAGCTGAACAGGAGAAAGAAATTTTCCAAGGCAGGAATGTCCCCAATGAAGCACCTCTCCGGACTTCCAATCAAGAACAGGTTCATGGATACGGAGCCATGGCAGTCCCAAAAGGAGAGGATGAGACAAACTTGGAAGAATTTAGAGCGGAATCTCTTCAGTATGGAGAGCTCCCACCTGTAGTTTCACAGGTTCAGTAGTAAATTGTACAGACTCAGATAGAGCCCTTCCATTGGCAGATGACACCATCAATGGTCTCTGCAGGTGTCGGACTAGAATACCATATCGATCCACTATGGCATGAAGTTTCCTGCCGATCCGGAATCTAGACGAGCCGTCTCCGTGAATCCAAATATCTCCAAACGACAAATTTTTCAACAGAGTCAGGGGTAGAGAGGAATAATCTTCACCTAGGGTCACCTCTCCAACAGACCCTAGGCTCAGGAGTTTCCTGGCTTCAGGGAACCACCATAATAGAAACAGTCCTTTAGCACAGCGGTGATCACGTTCCAGTTTAGTGCACCTGATTCGGTCGACCTGCATGGGCTCTGGAGCTGCAGACAACATAGAAAGCTGAGGGGTAGGAGCTCGCTGAAGGGAAGATGCCAGGCGAAAAGGTCTCCTCTTACGTGCCACCTCTCTGGCACGTTTCTGGAACCGCAAGTCAATAGAAGGAACATTCCGTCCGGCCAGCTCGTTCTTCCCAAAAGGTAGCCACGAGTGCCTCATTATTCCATCATAGTTCAGAAGCCAGAATACTGAACTGGACTGCATACTGGCCCACGGATTGGCTCCCTTGACACAACCACAGTATAGTGGATGCAGCTGAGGTGGTGCATCCTGGCTTGTCAAACACCCTGCGTAAGGCTTGTAGGAAGGCCTGTAGATCCATTACGACTGGGTCATTCCTTTCCCAGAGAGGTTTGATCCAGGCCAGTGCCTCTCCAGTAAGGTGTGACAAAAGAAAAGCTACTTTCCGAGGCAAATTGGTGAGGCAAGAGTTCAAAATGAAGGGTGCATTGATTCATGAACCCCCAGCACTGCTTAGGGTCACCATTGAAGCGTGGAGGAGCTGGAATGCGGGGTCCAGATCCTGGTACATAGGGAGATGGCAGAGCAGGAGCCGTGTTAACCATGGCAGAGGGACCTGATGATGCTGGGTTAGCAGACGTCAGGTCATTTAGACACATATTTTAATTACGTAAATAGGAAAGGATTTGATCCTGGCACTCATGCTGTTGGGCCAACTCCTGGTGTAACTCGATGAGACTTGGAGGGTTCAGATCAGCAGGGTCCATGGTCTGAGCAAAGTGTTATGCAAGTGGGTGTGGACCTACTGCCTCTGATGGTGAGGATAGGTTTGGGCCATTGCCAGGTACCACTCCAGCGCAATCCCCGAGTCAGTGGCAGATGACCAGGAGGTCAATGTCACTACCAGACATCTGAGAAGCTCTGACAGATGCCTTTCAGAACCTCCTCCTTGAGCTTCCTTTGTTTTGCTTTCAGTTCCTCATCTCGTTAGCCTCTCTCAGCTGTCATGTAGTTGTACTGATTGCATCCCTTTAAATTCCTCCCCATAGTGCATCAGTGTGCGGTTTATATTACTTCCTGGAGTGTGTGTGCATGCTGATCCTACTTCCCAGTCTTCTACAAGATAAGTGTTGTGCATTCATTTGTGTTTTTCTGTTTGCTGGATCCCAGGTGACACTGACTCCCTCCGTATCTAGTGTAGGGAGCCGGTGGTCGTGTCCCCTCACTATTATAGGGTGTTCTGGTGTTATACAGTCGAGGTACGAGGATATGCGATCATCTACCATTGGGATTTTCGCATAGGCTGAGCAGTCAGGAAGAGAGCCAGGTCTAATGCAGGGGTCTCCCTTTTTGTTCCTTAGTTTTGGATCCAGTGAGTCGTATATTCATTTTGTGTTGTCTTGTTTCCTGTACACCTTCCGTGACAGTCAAAAATACCAGTGCAAGCCCCGAGGAGAAGTACATGGTCAGGAAATCTAAAGTCGGGGCAGGCATCGATCAAGCAAAGTCCATAAATGAAGTCCAAGGTCAGAGACAGGCGGGAAACAAGCAAAATCCATAAAAGAATTCCAGGGTCAGAGGCAGGCATCAAACAAGCAAAATCTAATAAATCCAAAAGCAGGGTCCGGTACACAGAAAGGCTCTCCAAAAACACCTTCACACTAGGAACTAGACAAGCCAGTGACCATAAGTTGTTCAGGCATCTTCCTGGGGCAGGAAGCTCCTTAAAATACTTCCTGAAATCCAGCAATAGACTGGGGAGATAGAGGACGTGTACGTGCTGCCTCACAAGGGAGAAGACACACACCTATGCAAGCCCTAACAACCAGTACAGGCAGGTGGGCACCCTGGGGGAGGGGGCGGAAAAATGTGACATGGAGGGGGAGAAATGTGACATGGAGGGCTGATGTGACATAGGGGGTGATTTGACATAGAGGGGGAGAAAGGTGACATGGGGGCTGATGGCTGATATGGCAGCATGATGGCTTACATGGAGGCATGATGGCTTACATGGGGGCATGATGGATGGGGCTATCGGCTAACATGGGGGGCTGATGTCTGACATGGGGGTCTGATTAACATTTGGGGTCTGATTGGGTCTGTGAGATGAGATCTGATTAACATTGGGGGTCTGATTGTTGGTCTGACCTGAGGTGTAAGGGAAAATATTTTTTTCTTATTACCCTCCTCTAAAACCTAGGTCTTATAGCGTGAAAAATTTTGGTCCTCAAACCAGTGATTGTCTGAAGCAGAGAGAAGATACCAGGCCAGGAAGCCAGTTGCTGCAGACGGGAACAGGGCCAGGTGAGCTGCGAGGGGGGGGGGGGCGCCAAAATGTAACTTCGCTTGTGTTGGCAAAAATCCTTGCACCGGCCCTGTGCCCACGCTTGTCAGCATGGTGCATGGCAGCAAGAGGGTAGGAGGGAGCCCAGCACTCACAGGTAGGGGCAGCATCGCTGACACGTACCGCTGGGCTAACATTTATCATTTATTTTTCTCTTTTGTTCATTTACTTTGCATTTTGTTAATTGATAAAAATAAATTATTGATACTTCTATTTTTGTAGGAATTCTTAAATTGCAGTATTTTTCCCCTCACGTTTTGCACAGTTCTTTTTATGGTTTTATACCTTACTGGAAGTAGAACAGACCGTGCTCTCCTATACTGTGGGTCATCACAGAAAGCAGACGGCGCATTGACAACACTATGATAGAAGTGACTATTCTAGTCTGTGATTGCAATGTAGTAGATTGATTAGCAACCAACAGTTCTCTTTTCTATTTATTAAAATTGTAATATTGGGTGCGCTAACCATAAATCAATATATAAACATAAAGCTGAATGTTTTTATAAAAATCTGCAGAATATATTAAAGTTTCATAAATAATAAGCAATAATGGATGCTAGGCTGCCATAAACATGATGTTATACTGCCACATGGTGGACAAGAATGAAATTATTATTGGATTTGCAGCTTAAAATGATCTAAGCCCCAAAATGTAAATAAAACATAGTAGTATGTATGCCTAAATATGCTTGTCATCTTAACCTGGAAGATAAAATGTTACTTTATGCTGATTTTGTACTTTTTTTTTTTTTTTCTTGGTCATGAAGGAAAAGTTCTGTCTATATGCCCTGTTAGGACATAGGGATGCCATAGTGGGGGTCCTTCTATATGAGCAAGAAGTGAGAGCCTGAATGTTTGTCATGTATCCCATGGACAGACATCCGTCAAAATGGTCACCATGTAATACTATATTTCTCATGAAAGGCTTGTGACTTACAAAGGTAAAAAGTAGCTGGCAAGTAAACGGGCTTCTCTGGGATTCCATTTTTATGTCACTATATTTTAAAAAAGAATGACCCCGTGTTAAAAGACTTGGTCTATAATTCAGGATATAAAAGTATGGAATATTTGTGTTGCTGGAATCTGGACAATTGAAGCAAAGAAGGGGACCTACATGTCATGGCATGTAGTGATGAGCAGCAGGGGTCATATTCAAATTTGTGATATTTCGCAAATATTTTGTAGAATATTCATTATATATTCGCAAATTCGTATGTTCGTTATATTTGACATTAAATAATTTTTTTACGATAAAAAGAAGTGAGGCCAGGATGCAGGTGCTCTAATCAATATGGTTCACCCACACATAAAAATTTAATTTATTCAGTAGATGATTGGCACTCTTTCTGGACACTGAAACGTATATTCTCAAATAAAATAATCACTTTATTGGTGAGGCTGTAATATATAAAAATATAATAAAAGGGGGAGGTATTGGTGAGGATATTAAAATTGAGAACCACAATATAATTTTTTATATATATATATATATATATATATATATATATATATAGCAAAAATATCAGTAGATTACATATACACAATTATAAAGTTTGCACCAAAATAATTTGTGCTGAAAAGAGGTGAATAGCAGTACATGTGTATCAGTATAAACAATTAATTGCCGGTATACAGTCAGGTCCATTAATATTGTGACATCGACGCAATACTAACATTTTTGGCTCTATACACCACCACAATGGATTTGAAATTAAACAAAAAAGATGTGATTTAACTGCAGACTGTCAGCTTTAATTTGAGGGTATTTACATCCAAATCAGGTGAACGGTGTAGGAATTACAACCTGACTGTATAACTTAGACCATATAAATTCATGCTACCACAATACTTCGTAAAAAAGTCCAACCTATGGTGGTCTGTTTCTGTAACAGTGGCCGTTTTTTGTTTCCTTTTGGTGTCACTTATTTTTGAATATGTATAACATTAAAGGTATCCAATGTGAATTATTTACGAATCAATAGGTTGGTGAATATAGAAAGATAGAAACATGTGTTGGCAGATAAGAACCATTTGGCCCATCTAGTCTGCCCAATATACTGAATACTATGAATAGCCACTGGCCCTATCTTATATGAAGGATGGCCTTATGCCTATCCCATGCATGCTTAAACTCCTCCACTGTATTTGCAGCTACCACTTCTGCATGAAGGCTATTCCATGCATCCACTACTCTCTCAGTAAAGTAATACTTCCTGATATTACTTTTCAACCTTTGCCCCTCTAATTTAAAACTATGTCCTCTTGTAGCAGTTTTTCTTCTTTTAAATATTCTCTCCTCTTTTACCTTGTTGATTCCCTTTATGTATAGGGATGAGCGAACTCGAACTGTATAGTTCGGGTTCGTACCGAATTTTGGGGTGTCCGTGACACGGACCCGAACCCGGACATTTTCGTAAAAGTCCGGGTTCGGGTTCGGTGTTCGTCGCTTTCTTCGCGCTTTTGTGACGCTTTCTTGGCGCTTTTTGAAAGGCTGCAAAGCAGCCAATCAACAAGCGTCATACTACTTGCCCCAAGAGGCCATCACAGCCATGCCTACTATTGGCATGGCTGTGATTGGCCAGAGCACCATGTGACCCAGCCTCTATTTAAGCTGGAGTCACATAGCGCCGCCCGTCACTCTGCTCTGATTAGCGTAGGGAGAGGTTGCGGCTGCGACAGTAGGGCGAGATTAGGCAGATTAACTCCTCCAAAGGACTTGATTAACTGATCGATCTGCAGCTGTGGATCATTGAGCTGCTGATCCTCAATTGCTCACTGTTTTTAGGCTGCCCAGACCGTTTGTCAGTCACATTTTTCTGGGGTGATCGGCGGCCATTTTGTGTCTTGTGGTGCGCCAGCACAAGCTGCGACCAAGTGCATTTAACCCTCAATGGTGTGGTTGTTTTTTGGCTAAAGCCTACATCAGGGTGAAGCTGTCACACCAAGTGCATTTAACCAGCAATAGTCTGTTTATTTTTTGGCCATATACTACATCAGGGGCAAGCTGCGCCTGTCACCAAGTGCATTTAACCCTCAATGGTGCGTTTGTTTTTTGGCTAAAGCCTACATCAGGGTGAAGCTGTCACACCAAGTGCATTTAACCAGCAATAGTCTGTTTATTTTTTGGCCATATACTACATCAGGGGCAAGCTGCGCCCGTCACCAAGTGCATTTAACCCTCAGTAGTGTGGTTGGTCAAGCTATCACACCAAGTGCATTTAACCAGCAATAGTCTGTTCATTTTTTGGCCATATACTAAATCAGGGGCAAGCTGCGCCCGTCACCAAGTGCATTTAACCAGCAATAGTCTGTTCATTTTTTGGCCATATACTACATCAGGGGCAAGCTGCGCCCGTCACCAAGTGCATTTAACCCTCAGTAGTGTGGTTGGTCAAGCTGTGACACCAAGTGCATTTAACCAGCAATAGTCTGTTCATTTTTTGGCCATATACTACATCAGGGGCAAGCTGCGCCCATCACCAAGTGCATTTAACCAGCAATAGTGTGGTTATTTTTTGGCCATATCCCAGTCTAATTCTGTCACTAAATCCATACCGGTCACCCAGCACCTAAATACTAGGCCTCAAATTTATATCCCGCTAAATCTCTCGTTACCGCTGTCCTGTTGTGGCTGGGAAAGTTATTTAGTGTCCGTCAAAGCACATTTTTTGTTCTGGGTTGAAATACAATTCCCAATTTAGCAATTTAAAAATTTAGTGGTTTCTGCTGTATCAGAGCTATTTGAAATCTATCCCTAAAAGGGTATATAATATTCAAGGTGCACATAGGGTCATTCAGAATAACTTCACACACCCGCTACTGTGCATTTCCAAGTCTAATTCTGTCACTAAACCCATACCTGTCACCCAGCGCCTAAATACTAGGCCTCAAATTCATATCCAGCTAAATCTGTCGTTAGTGCTGTAGCTGGGCGAGTTATTTAGTGTCCGTTCAAGCACATTTCTTGTTCTGGGTTGAAATACAATTCCCAATTTAGCAATTTCATAATTTAGTGGTTTCTGCTATATCAGAGCTATTTGAAATCTATCCCTAAAAGGGTAGATCATATTGAAGGTGCACATAGGGACATTCAGAATAACTTCACACACCCGCTACTGTGCATTTCCAAGTCTAATTCTGTCACTAAACCCATACCTGTCACCCAGCGCCTAAATACTAGGCCTCAAATTTATATCCAGCTAAATCTGTCCTTAGTGCTGTAGCTGGGCGAGTTATTTAGTGTCCGTTCAAGCACATTTCTTGTTCTGGGTTGAAATACAATTCCCAATTTAGCAATTTCATAATTTAGTGGTTTCTGCTATATCAGAGCTATTTGAAATCTATCCCTAAAAGGGTATATAATATTCAAGGTGCACATTGGGTCATTCAGAATAACTTCACACACACCCGCTACTGTGTATTTCTAAGTCTAATTCTGTCACTAAACCCATACCTGTCACCCAGCGCCTAAATACTAGGCCTCAAATTTATATCCTGCTAAATCTCTCGTTAACGCTGTCCTGTTGTGGCTGGGAAAGTTATTTAGTGTCCGTCAAAGCACATTTTTTGTTCTGGGTTGAAATACAATTCCCAATTTAGCAATTTCATAATTTAGTGGTTTCTGCTATATCAGAGCTATTTGAAATCTATCCCTAAAAGGGTATATAATATTCAAGGTGCACATTGGGTCATTCAGAATAACTTCACACACACCCGCTACTGTGTATTTCTAAGTCTAATTCTGTCACTAAACCCATACCTGTCACCCAGCGCCTAAATACTAGGCCTCAAATTTATATCCTGCTAAATCTCTCGTTAACGCTGTCCTGTTGTGGCTGGGAAAGTTATTTAGTGTCCGTCAAAGCACATTTTTTGTTCTGGGTTGAAATACAATTCCCAATTTAGCAATTTCATAATTTAGTGGTTTCTGCTATATCAGAGCTATTTGAAATCTATCCCTAAAAGGGTATATAATATTCAAGGTGCACATTGGGTCATTCAGAATAACTTCACACACACCCGCTACTGTGTATTTCTAAGTCTAATTCTGTCACTAAACCCATACCTGTCACCCAGCGCCTAAATACTAGGCCTCAAATTTATATCCTGCTAAATCTCTCGTTAACGCTGTCCTGTTGTGGCTGGGAAAGTTATTTAGTGTCCGTCAAAGCACATTTTTTGTTCTGGGTTGAAATACAATTCCCAATTTAGCAATTTCATAATTTAGTGGTTTCTGCTATATCAGAGCTATTTGAAATCTATCCCTAAAAGGGTAGATCATATTGAAGGTGCACATAGGGACATTCAGAATAACTTCACACACCCGCTACTGTGCATTTCCAAGTCTAATTCTGTCACTAAACCCATACCTGTCACCCAGCGCCTAAATACTAGGCCTCAAATTTATATCCAGCTAAATCTGTCCTTAGTGCTGTAGCTGGGCGAGTTATTTAGTGTCCGTTCAAGCACATTTCTTGTTCTGGGTTGAAATACAATTCCCAATTTAGCAATTTCATAATTTAGTGGTTTCTGCTATATCAGAGCTATTTGAAATCTATCCCTAAAAGGGTATATAATATTCAAGGTGCACATTGGGTCATTCAGAATAACTTCACACACACCCGCTACTGTGTATTTCCAAGTCTAATTCTGTCACTAAACCCATACCTGTCACCCAGCGCCTAAATACTAGGCCTCAAATTCATATCCAGCTAAATCTGTCGTTAGTGCTGTAGCTGGGCGAGTTATTTAGTGTCCGTTCAAGCACATTTCTTGTTCTGGGTTGAAATACAATTCCCAATTTAGCAATTTCATAATTTAGTGGTTTCTGCTATATCAGAGCTATTTGAAATCTATCCCTAAAAGGGTAGATCATATTGAAGGTGCACATAGGGACATTCAGAATAACTTCACACACCCGCTACTGTGCATTTCCAAGTCTAATTCTGTCACTAAACCCATACCTGTCACCCAGCGCCTAAATACTAGGCCTCAAATTTATATCCAGCTAAATCTGTCCTTAGTGCTGTAGCTGGGCGAGTTATTTAGTGTCCGTTCAAGCACATTTCTTGTTCTGGGTTGAAATACAATTCCCAATTTAGCAATTTCATAATTTAGTGGTTTCTGCTATATCAGAGCTATTTGAAATCTATCCCTAAAAGGGTATATAATATTCAAGGTGCACATTGGGTCATTCAGAATAACTTCACACACACCCGCTACTGTGTATTTCTAAGTCTAATTCTGTCACTAAACCCATACCTGTCACCCAGCGCCTAAATACTAGGCCTCAAATTTATATCCTGCTAAATCTCTCGTTAACGCTGTCCTGTTGTGGCTGGGAAAGTTATTTAGTGTCCGTCAAAGCACATTTTTTGTTCTGGGTTGAAATACAATTCCCAATTTAGCAATTTCATAATTTAGTGGTTTCTGCTATATCAGAGCTATTTGAAATCTATCCCTAAAAGGGTATATAATATTCAAGGTGCACATTGGGTCATTCAGAATAACTTCACACACACCCGCTACTGTGTATTTCTAAGTCTAATTCTGTCACTAAACCCATACCTGTCACCCAGCGCCTAAATACTAGGCCTCAAATTTATATCCTGCTAAATCTCTCGTTAACGCTGTCCTGTTGTGGCTGGGAAAGTTATTTAGTGTCCGTCAAAGCACATTTTTTGTTCTGGGTTGAAATACAATTCCCAATTTAGCAATTTCATAATTTAGTGGTTTCTGCTATATCAGAGCTATTTGAAATCTATCCCTAAAAGGGTATATAATATTCAAGGTGCACATTGGGTCATTCAGAATAACTTCACACACACCCGCTACTGTGTATTTCTAAGTCTAATTCTGTCACTAAACCCATACCTGTCACCCAGCGCCTAAATACTAGGCCTCAAATTTATATCCTGCTAAATCTCTCGTTAACGCTGTCCTGTTGTGGCTGGGAAAGTTATTTAGTGTCCGTCAAAGCACATTTTTTGTTCTGGGTTGAAATACAATTCCCAATTTAGCAATTTCATAATTTAGTGGTTTCTGCTATATCAGAGCTATTTGAAATCTATCCCTAAAAGGGTATATAATATTCAAGGTGCACATTGGGTCATTCAGAATAACTTCACACACACACGCTTCTGTGCATTTCCAAGTCTAATTCTGTCACTAAATCCATACCGGTCACCCAGCGCCTAAATACTAGGCCTCAAATTTATATCCCGCTGAATTTGAATACAATACATTGGGCCAAATAATATATTTGTTGTTGTGGTGAACCATAACAATGAGAAAAACATCTAGTAAGGGACGCGGACGTGGACATGGTCGTGGTGGTGTTAGTGGACCCTCTGGTGCTGGGAGAGGACGTGGCCGTTCTGCCACATCCACACGTCCTAGTGTACCAACTACCTCAGGTCCCAGTAGCCGCCAGAATTTACAGCGATATATGGTGGGGCCCAATGCCGTTCTAAGGATGGTAAGGCCTGAGCAGGTACAGGCATTAGTCAATTGGGTGGCCGACAGTGGATCCAGCACGTTCACATTATCTCCCACCCAGTCTTCTGCAGAAAGCGCACAGATGGCGCCTGAAAACCAACCCCATCAGTCTGTCACATCACCCCCATGCATACCAGGGAAACTGTCTCAGCCTCAAGTTATGCAGCAGTCTCTTATGCTGTTTGAAGACTCCGCTGGCAGGGTTTCCCAAGGGCATCCACCTAGCCCTTCCCCAGCGGTGAAAGACATAGAATGCACTGACGCACAACCACTTATGTTTCCTGATGATGAGGACATGGGAATACCACCTCAGCATGTCTCTGATGATGACGAAACACAGGTGCCAACTGCTGCGTCTTTCTGCAGTGTGCAGACTGAACAGGAGGTCAGGGATCAAGACTGGGTGGAAGACGATGCAGGGGACGATGAGGTCCTAGACCCCACATGGAATGAAGGTCGTGCCACTGACTTTCACAGTTCGGAGGAAGAGGCAGTGGTGAGACCGAGCCAACAGCGTAGCAAAAGAGGGAGCAGTGGGCAAAAGCAGAACACCCGCCGCCAAGAGACTCCGCCTGCTACTGACCGCCGCCATCTGGGACCGAGCACCCCAAAGGCAGCTTCAAGGAGTTCCCTGGCATGGCACTTCTTCAAACAATGTGCTGACGACAAGACCCGAGTGGTTTGCACGCTGTGCCATCAGAGCCTGAAGCGAGGCATTAACGTTCTGAACCTGAGCACAACCTGCATGACCAGGCACCTGCATGCAAAGCATGAACTGCAGTGGAGTAAACACCTTAAAACCAAGGAAGTCACTCAGGCTCCCCCTGCTACCTCTTCTGCTGCTGCCGCCTCGGCCTATTCTGCTGCTGCCGCCTCGGCCTCTTCCTCCGCCTCTGGAGGAACGTTGGCACCTGCCGCCCAGCAAACAGGGGATGTACCACCAACACCACCACCACCACCTCCGTCACCAAGCGTCTCAACCATGTCACACGCCAGCGTTCAGCTCTCCATCTCACAAACATTTGATAGAAAGCGTAAATTCCCACCTAGCCACCCTCGATCCCTGGCCCTGAATGCCAGCATTTCTAAACTACTGGCCTATGAAATGCTGTCATTTAGGCTGGTGGACACAGACAGCTTCAAACAGCTCATGTCGCTTGCTGTCCCACAGTATGTTGTTCCCAGCCGGCACTACTTCTCCAAGAGAGCCGTGCCTTCCCTGCACAACCAAGTATCCGATAAAATCAAGTGTGCACTGCGCAACGCCATCTGTAGCAAGGTCCACCTAACCACAGATACGTGGACCAGTAAGCACGGCCAGGGACGCTATATCTCCCTAACTGCACACTGGGTAAATGTAGTGGCAGCTGGGCCCCAGGCGGAGAGCTGTTTGGCGCACGTCCTTCCGCCGCCAAGGATCGCAGGGCAACATTCTTTGCCTCCTGTTGCCACCTCCTCCTTCTCGGCTTCCTCCTCCTCTTCTTCCACCTGCTCATCCAGTCAGCCACACACCTTCACCACCAACTTCAGCACAGCCCGGGGTAAACGTCAGCAGGCCATTCTGAAACTCATATGTTTGGGGGACAGGCCCCACACCGCACAGGAGTTGTGGCGGGGTATTGAACAACAGACCGACGAGTGGTTGCTGCCGGTGAGCCTCAAGCCCGGCCTGGTGGTGTGTGATAATGGGCGAAATCTCGTTGCAGCTCTGGGACTAGCCAATTTGACGCACATCCCTTGCTTGGCGCATGTGCTGAATTTGGTGGTGCAGAAGTTCATTCACAACTACCCCGACATGTCAGAGCTGCTGCATAAAGTGCGGGCCGTCTGTTCGCGCTTCCGGCGTTCACATCCTGCTGCTGCTCGCCTGTCTGCGCTACAGCGTAACTTCGGCCTTCCCGCTCACCGCCTCATATGCGACGTGCCCACCAGGTGGAACTCCACCTTGCACATGCTGGACAGACTGTGCGAGCAGCAGCAGGCCATAGTGGAGTTTCAGCTGCAGCACGCACGGGTCAGTCGCACTACAGAACAGCACCACTTCACCACCAATGACTGGGCCTCCATGCGAGACCTGTGTGCCCTGTTGCGCTGTTTCGAGTACTCCACCAACATGGCCAGTGGCGATGACACCGTTATCAGCGTTACAATACCACTTCTATGTCTCCTTGAGAAAACACTTAGGGCGATGATGGAAGAGGAGGTGGCCCAGGAGGAGGAGGAGGAGGAGGAAGAGGGGTCATTTTTAGCACTTTCAGGCCAGTCTCTTCGAAGTGACTCAGAGGGAGGTTTTTGGCAACAGCAGAGGCCAGGTACAAATGTGGCCAGCCAGGGCCCACTACTGGAGGACGAGGAGGACGAGGATGAGGAGGAGGTGGAGGAGGATGAGGATGAAGCATGGTCACAGCGGGGTGGCACCCAACGCAGCTCGGGTCCATCACTGGTGCGTGGCTGGGGGGAAAGGCAGGACGATGACGATACGCCTCCCACAGAGGACAGCTTGTCCTTACCCCTGGGCAGCCTGGCACACATGAGCGACTACATGCTGCAGTGCCTGCGCAACGACAGCAGAGTTGCCCACATTTTAACCTGTGCGGACTACTGGGTTGCCACCCTGCTGGATCCACGCTACAAAGACAATGTGCCCACCTTACTTCCTGCACTGGAGCGTGATAGGAAGATGCGCGAGTACAAGCGCACGTTGGTAGACGCGCTACTGAGAGCATTCCCAAATGTCACAGGGGAACAAGTGGAAGCCCAAGGCCAAGGCAGAGGAGGAGCAAGAGGTCGCCAAGGCAGCTGTGTCACGGCCAGCTCCTCTGAGGGCAGGGTTAGCATGGCAGAGATGTGGAAAACTTTTGTCAACACGCCACAGCTAACTGCACCACCACCTGATACGCAACGTGTTAGCAGGAGGCAACATTTCACTAACATGGTGGAACAGTACGTGTGCACACCCCTCCACGTACTGACTGATGGTTCGGCCCCATTCAACTTCTGGGTCTCTAAATTGTCCACGTGGCCAGAGCTAGCCTTTTATGCCTTGGAGGTGCTGGCCTGCCCGGCAGCCAGCGTTTTGTCTGAACGTGTATTCAGCACGGCAGGGGGCGTCATTACAGACAAACGCAGCCGCCTGTCTACAGCCAATGTGGACAAGCTGACGTTCATAAAAATGAACCAGGCATGGATCCCACAGGACCTGTCCGTCCCTTGTCCAGATTAGACATTAACTACCTCCCCATAATCATATATTATTGGACTCCAGGGCACTTCCTCATTCAATCCTATTTTTATTTTCATTTTACCATTATATTGCGAGGCTACCCAAAGTTGAATGAACCTCTCCTCTGCCTGTGTGCTGGGCCTAAATTTATGACAATGGACTGTTGCAGTGGTGGCTGACGTGAAGCCTGATTCTCTGCTATGACATGCAGACTGATTCTCTGCTGACATGAAGCCAGATTGTCTGTTACGGGACCTCTCTGCTCTGCCTGTGTGCTAGGCCTAAATATATGCCAATGGACTGTTGCAGTGGTGGGTGACGTGAAGCCTCATTCTCTGCTATGACATGCAGACTGATTCTCTGCTGACATGAAGCCAGATCGTCTGTTACGGGACCTCTCTGCTCTGCCTGTGTGCTAGGCCTAAATATATGCCAATGGACTGTTGCAGTGGTGGGTGACGTGAAGCCTCATTCTCTGCTATGACATGCAGACTGATTCTCTGCTGTCATGAAGCCAGATTGTCTGTTACGGGACCTCTCTGCTCTGCCTGTGTGCTAGGCCTAAATATATGCCAATGGACTGTTGCAGTGGTGGGTGACGTGAAGCCTCATTCTCTGCTATGACATGCAGACTGATTCTCTGCTGACATGAAGCCAGATTGTCTGTTACGGGACCTCTCTCCTCTGCCTGTGTGCTAGGCCTAAATATATGCCAATGGACTGTTGCAGTGGTGGCTGACGTGAAGCCTCATTCTCTGCTATGACATGCAGACTGATTCTCTGCTGACATGAAGCCAGATTCTCTGTTACGGGACCTCTCTCCTCTGCCTGTGTGTGTGCTGGGCCTAAATATATGCCAATGGACTGTTGCAGTGGTGGCTGACGTGAAGCCTCATTCTCTGCTATGACATGCAGACTGATTCTCTGCTGACATGAAGCCAGATTCTCTGTTACGGGACCTCTCTCCTCTGCCTGTGTGTGTGCTGGGCCTAAATATATGCCAATGGACTGTTGCAGTGGTGGCTGACGTGAAGCCTCATTCTCTGCTATGACATGCAGACTAATTCTCTGCTGACATGAAGACAGATTCTCTGTTACGGGACCTCCCTCCTCTGCCTGGGTGCTGGGCCTAAATATATGCCAATGGACTGTTGCAGTGGTGGCTGACGTGAAGCCTCATTCTCTGCTATGACATGCAGACTAATTCTCTGCTGACATGAAGACAGATTCTCTGTTACGGGACCTCCCTCCTCTGCCTGGGTGCTGGGCCTAAATATATGCCAATGGACTGTTGCAGTGGTGGCTGACGTGAAGCCTCATTCTCTGCTATGACATGCAGACTGATTCTCTGCTGACATGAAGACAGATTCTCTGTTACGGGACCTCTCTCCTCTGCCTGTGTGTGTGCTGGGCCTAAATATATGCCAATGGACTGTTGCAGTGGTGGCTGACGTGAAGCCTCATTCTCTGCTATGACATGCAGACTGATTCTCTGCTGACATGAAGCCAGATTCTCTGTTACGGGACCTCTCTCCTCTGCCTGTGTGTGTGCTGGGCCTAAATATATGCCAATGGACTGTTGCAGTGGTGGCTGACGTGAAGCCTCATTCTCTGCTATGACATGCAGACTGATTCTCTGCTGACATGAAGCCAGATTCTCTGTTACGGGACCTCTCTCCTCTGCCTGTGTGTGTGCTGGGCCTAAATATATGCCAATGGACTGTTGCAGTGGTGGCTGACGTGAAGCCTCATTCTCTGCTATGACATGCAGACTAATTCTCTGCTGACATGAAGACAGATTCTCTGTTACGGGACCTCCCTCCTCTGCCTGGGTGCTGGGCCTAAATATATGCCAATGGACTGTTGCAGTGGTGGCTGACGTGAAGCCTCATTCTCTGCTATGACATGCAGACTAATTCTCTGCTGACATGAAGACAGATTCTCTGTTACGGGACCTCTCTCCTCTGCCTGGGTGCCGGGGCCTAAATATCTGAGAATGGACTGTTCCAGTGGTGGGTGACGGGAAGCCAGATTCTCTGCTATGGAACCTCTCTCCAATTGATTTTGGTTAATTTTTATTTATTTAATTTTTATTTTAATTCATTTCCCTATCCACATTTGTTTGCAGGGGATTTACCTACATGTTGCTGCCTTTTGCAGCCCTCTAGCTCTTTCCTGGGCTGTTTTACAGCCTTTTTAGTGCCGAAAAGTTCGGGTCCCCATTGACTTCAATGGGGTTCGGGTTCGGGACGAAGTTCGGATCGGGTTCGGATCCCGAACCCGAACATTTCCGGGATGTTCGGCCGAACTTCTCGAACCCGAACATCCAGGTGTTCGCTCAACTCTATTTATGTATTTAAAAGTTTCTATCATATCCCCTCTGTCTCTTCTTTCTTCCAAGCTATACATGTTAAGGTCCTTTAATCTTTTCCTGGTAAGTTTTATCCTGCAATCCATGTACCAGTTTAGTAGCTCTTCTCTGAACTCTCTCCAAAGTATCAATATCCTTCTGGAGATATGGTCTCCAGTACTGAGCACAATACTCCAAATGAGGTCTCACTAGTGCTCTGTAGAGCGGCATGAGCACCTCCCTCTTTCTACTGGTAATTCCTCTCCCTATACACCCAAGCATTCTGCTAGAATTTCCTGCTGCTCTATGACATTGTCTGCCTACCTTTAAGTCTTCTGAAATAATGACCCCTAAATCCCTTTCCTCAGATACTGAGGTTAGGACTGTATCGCTGATTTTATATTCTGCTCTTGGGTTTTTACTCCCCAGGTGCATTATCTTGCACTTATCAACAGAAAACTTTAGTTGCCAGATTTTTGAACATTCCTCTAGTTTTCCTAAATTCTTTTCCAGGAACATCAGCCGTGTTACAAATCTTTGTGTCATCAGCAAAAAGACACCTAACCATCGAGGCCTTCTGCAATTTCACTGATAAAGATATTAAATAATATGGGTCCCAGAACAGATCCCTAAGGTACCCCACTGGTAACAAGACCATGGTCTGAATATACTCCATTGACTACAACCCTGTGGTGTCTTTCCCTCAGCCACTGTCTAATCCATTCAACAATATGGGAGTCCAAGCACAAAGACTGCAATTTATTGATAAGCCTTCTATGTGGGACAGTATCAAAAGCCTTACTAAAGTCTAGATAAGCGATGTCTACTGCTCCTCCGCCGTCTATTATTTTAATCACCCAATCAAAAAAAATCAATAAGATTAGTTTGACATGATCTCCCTGAAGTAAACCCATGATGTTTTTCATTTTTAAATCCATGAGATTTTAGATGTTCCACAATCCTCTCCTTAAGTTTGGTTTCCATTAATTTCCCCACTATTGATGTCCGGCTTACTGGCCTATAGTTGCCCAATTCCTCCTTACTACCTTTCTTGTTAATGGGCACAACATTTGCGAATTTCCAATCTTCTGGGATGACTCCCGTTACCAGTGGTTAAATAAATCTGTTAATGGTTTTGCTAGTTCACCGCTAAGCTCTTTTAATAGCTTTGGGTGTATCCCATCAGGCCCCTGTGACTTATTTGTAGTAATTTTAGACAGCTGACTTAGAACCTCAAAAGATGCATTAGTCTTACTTCCTAACTGAGGTCCTTTCCCTTCATTTTCCTTAGTAAAAACTGAACAGAACTATTCATTGAGGCAGTCAGCTAGTTCTTTATCTTCTTCCATTTTTAATTTGGTAATTACTTATTTTAGTTTCCTTTTTTCATTCATGTATCTGAAGAATGTCTTATCGACTTTTTTCACTGACTGAGCCATTTTCTCTTCTGCATGTGCTTTAGAAGCTCTTATAACTTGCTTGGCCTCTCTCTGCCTAATCTTATAAATGCTATCTTTTTGTTTTTAATGATTTTGGCCACTTCTGCTGAGTACCACAGTGGTCTCTTCCCTTTTTTGCTTGTATTGACAAGCCTAATGCAATTATCTGTTGCCTTCAATAGTGCCACTTTTAAGTAGTCCCATTTCTACTGGGCTCCATTGAAACTGTTCCAATATGATAGGGACTAATCTAATTTTAAAAAAGTCAGTTTTTCTCAAATCTAAAACTTTTGTTTTTGTGTGGTGTGACTCAGTGCCGGCTCTATCATAAGGCTGCTTGAGGGCGCAGAGAAGGGGGCAGCAAACAATTAACTTGCTAACTTACATTTACCTCTCTGAGCCTGTGTGCCGAGCAGCCTGGCCGCCCCCTACCCTCACTGTCATAGTCACAGAGCGGCAGGCAGCTGACAGGCTGAGCTACGAGACCCTGGTGTATTTAAATCTCAATTAGCATGTCTTTCAGAAAAGTTTCTCCTGGGATTCAAACTCACGACCTTTCACATCAGAGGCAAGGCATTTACCCACACAGCTATGAGAGCTGTACAGCCAGTTACTTTATAAAAGCTGTGTGGGTAAGTGCTTTGCCTTTGATACAGAAGGTCATGGCTTCGAATCCCATCATAAGCTTTTCTGAAAGACAGGTGAAATAAGAACACGAGCACCAAATGTTCAACACTAGAGGCTGGTGGGAACACAGGAAGAGGAAGAGGCCTGCATCGCTGACATGGAGGTAAGTATAAAAGTTTTTTCTTTTTCTTTTTTTATACCAGACTGTTACTTTACTGCCACGGGGGAGGGGGGAGGGGGGCTATTGGTGCCATGATACTGGCACATGGAGGGGGGAGGAGAGAGGCACTTGATACTGGCACATTAGGGGGCAGGGGGAGAGAATGGCACTATGATATTGGCACATGGGGGGCAAGAAATGGACATTAATCATGAGGGGCAGAAATGTGAAATGATGGGGGGGCAAAAAAATGGATATGAATCATGAGGGGCAGAAATGTGAAATGATGGGGGAGCAAGAAATGGATATGAATTATGAGGGGGAGAAATGTGAAATGATGCGGGGTCAAGACATGGATATGAATCATGAGGGGCAGTAATGTGAAATGATAGGGGGGGCAAGAAATGGATATGAATCATGAGTGGCAGAAATGTGACATGATGGGGGGGGGCAAGAAATGGACATGAATCATGAGGGGCAGAAATGTGAAATGATGGGGGGGGGGCAAGAAATGGACATGAATCATGAGGGGCAGAAATGTGAAATGATGGGGGGGCAAGAAATGGACATGAATCATGAGGGGCAGAAATGTGAAATGATGGGGGGGTGCAAAATGTAGATTTGCTTGTGTTGACAAAGCTCCTCACCAACAACAAATTTAACACCTTAATCACCTATGCTCAAACGCAATCAGATAATAGCAAGAACCTGTCTAACAAATTCCTTACCTGTTTTGAAGCACAGTGTCTGAGTATCCACCAGAAACACAGCTGAAGTTTTGGTACAGTGGAAAAGCTGTAAGTTTGTCTAAGTTAGATTGTTATTCTCCTGAATATCTCCAATGCACTTAGAAATGCAGCACTTGAGAATGCAGCAAGATCCTTCTTAATTTCAGTTTATCAGCCTAGGTATCTTTAAAAACACGCTGCATTCATATATTTGATACGGCAGTCTCCCCTTTGTATTCTCCCCATATGCGTACTGACTCACAGTTAGTTGCTGTGGGATCTCAGTTGTATGCCGGCTTTGGCGTCCCACATGTCGCTTGGCTTGAAGCGATCTTACCTCAGGTGTGAAGTTTCTGTTCGCTCTCTTACGCTGGGGGGTGATGGTAACAGCTGGGTGTCGCGATTGTTGGCCGTGACTTTTTAAATATGCTAATGAGCCTCTAGGTGCTATTAGACCGTTGCTTCAGCACCTAGAGGCTCGCACCCTTTGGCACGTCCAGGTCCAGTTGATTGACTTTTGAGTTCTCCTCATCATCCCCTAAATCCCGCGCCTGCGCCGTCCTGTTTAGTATTCGGCGTAGGCGCAGTGAGTGAAGGACGCACTCCTGCTGCCGGCTTCCTCACTGCGCCTGCGCCGAAGGAAAGAAGCAAGCGCGGGATTTATGGGACGCTGAGGAGAACTCGAAAGTCAATTAACTGGACCTGGGCGTGCCAAAGGATACATAGGCTGAGCCTCTAGGTGCTGAGGCAATGTCCAAATAGCACCTAGATGCTCATTAGCATATTTTAAAAGTCTTTATTTTAAGAGAACGGCGGCAGGCAGGGAGTTATGAAGCATACTGTTATGTACTGCTGACAGCACATCGCTAATGTCAGTCAGCTACATAACGTTATTTCTTATGACAGAAACCCTTTAAGCAGGGAGGAATCATGACTTCAGATGGGAAAAAAATTGCAAATATTCAACATAGTGCTAGATATTCGTTTTTTAGAATATTCGTCATTTTATTCCATCTGAAGTCATGATTCGTCCCTGCTTACGTTGCTTGTGGGCCAATGACACATTGGCCCACAAGCAAGAAGCAGGGAGGAATCGTGTTTAGATGGAAAAGAAATTACGAATATTCATCATTACGAATATATAGCACTAAATTTGAAATATTAGCAAATTTTCGAAGTGCCGATATTCGAGATTAAAATTCGCTCTTTCGAATATTCGTTCTTAACACTAATGCCATGGTGAATCTCCTTATAAAAGTGTGTGATTATATGACAAAGCAATTCGAAGTTACTAGACTTCACGCCACTTTGGGGAAATGTTCACTTGAATTTTTGAATATGTCACAAGTAGGGTTGAGCGAACCTGAACTGCAAAATTTAGGTTCGTACCGAACTATAGGATTTCTGGACCCCGGACCCCAACCCAAACTTTTCAGTAAAAGTTCGGGTTTGGTGTTCGGCGAGTTAATGGCGCTGTTTGAAAGGCTGCAGAGCAGCCAATCAACAAGCGTTTAACTTGTGTGCCCTTAGAAGCCATCACAGCCATGCCTACTAATGGCATGGCTGTGATTGGCCAGTGCAGCATGTGACCCAGCCTCTGTATAAGCTGGAGTCACATAGCGCTGCTCGTCACTCTGCTCTGATTAGTGTGGGGATAGGATGCTGCTGCTGTGAGGGAGAGAATAGGAATGAATCTTTAATCAGAAGTGTTTGTTAACTCAGCGATCTACCTAGATTTTGTTTTGTGGGTGCAATGCACAATCTTTACTCCGCCCTGAGCCCAGTGACACAGAAAAATAGCTTTTATCCGTCTGTTAGTTAGGTGGGCGGCGGCGGCCATTTTATGCAAGTTCAGTGCACCAGCACAGCATATGTGCATTTGTGACAAATTGAAGCTGCAATTATATTCTGGGTTAGAAAAAGAAAAATCACCATTTTTTGGCAAGACCCTACATCTGTGGCCTTTGCAGCATTTGTCATTGTTAAATACAAGCTTGAAAGACTGCTATAATTTTATGGGTTTTAAAAAGCAGCCCTTTTTGGCAATACCCTCCATCTGGGGCCATGCAGCATTTGTCAGTGTGAAATTTAAGCTTCAAAGACTGCAATAATTTTCTGGGTTTAAAAAAACACCCTTTGTGCAAAATACTAAATTTTACAGCCCTTGCTGCATCAGTCAGTGTGAAATACAAGCGTTTTGTAACACTGTTATATTTTGCCATAAAAAAAAACACCCTTTTTGGGCAAAATACTAAATTTGCTGCCTTTTTCTGCATCTGTCAGTGTAAAATACAAGCATTAGATACTATTGATATATTCTGCTATTAAAAAAATCACCCATTTTGGGCCAAATACTAATTTTGCAGAGTTTGCTGCATCTGTCATTGTCAAATACAAGCTTGAAATACTGCAATAATTTTCTGGGTTTAAAAAAGCACCAATTTTTGGCAATACCCTACATCTGGGGCCTATGCTGCATGTCATGCCCCACTCTGACGATGTGAGGAGGTCGGCCAGGATAGCAGCACGAGTTTAGTATTTGTTTTGGTGCCGTGCTGGATCCGCCTCTCATCAGGTGCACTGGGTGGAGTCATTAGTTTAAATGGCGTCCAGCCAAGTACTCTGTGCAGATTATACTAATCATTGTGGTCTGGGAAGCTTGGAGGGAAGGTTGGCTGTCTGTTCCTGCTCTGGAAGATAAGTGTAATTTCTAGTTTGGTTGTTTGTGTCATCTATCCCATCCAGGTTCTGTGCGAGCAGGCTGCTCCTATTTCCCCACTTCACCATCTTAGGGAATTCAGGGTTTTGTCAGCCCAGGCTGGAGGACACATCACACCTACCTTCAAGGTCTGCATGTGGGCTGAGCAGTGCAGGGAAAGAGGTCAGGGATTAGCTAGGAGGTGACCCTTCCCCTGTCTCTCGTCCAGAGCCTGGTTGGTGTGTTATCTGTTAAACTGAGTGCACATCCGCCGCGACACTGCACCTGTCAATGTAAAATACACACGTTAGATACTGCTGTTATCTTCGGTTATTAAAAAAACACCCATTTTGGGCCAAATACTACGTTTGCAGCCTTTGCTGCATCTGTCAGGGTGAAATAAACCTATTAGATACTGCTGTTATCTTCTGTTATAAAAAAAAAAACGCCCATTTTGGGCAAGATCCTATATTTGCGGAGAATGAGAAGAGCGTCGAATAAGGGACCTGGCCCTGGTCGTGCAGCTGCTGGTGTAGCTCCCGTTGCAGGGAGAGGACGTGGTCAATCTGTGTCAGCTACACGCACAAGTGAAACACCTTCCTCAGGTGCAAGTAGGCGACAGAGCCTTCAGCGTTATTTAGTAGGGCCGAATGCAGCTCTACAAATAGTGAAGCCAGAACAAGTACAGGCGATAGTAGATTGGTTGGCTGACAGTGCCTCCAGTTCCTTCACATTGTCTCCCATCCAGTCTCCCAGTCTCCTGCTGAAAGATCAGAGTTGACACTTGCAGCCCAGGTCCATCAGTCTTTCGCCTCACCCCCTTGCAAATCAGCCAAGCAGTCTGAGCCCCAAGTCATTAAGCAGTCTCTTCTGCTTTTTGATGACTCTGCTAGCAGGGTTTCCCAGGACCATCCACAAAGCCCTGCCCCAGAAGTGGAAGAGATTTAGTGCACCGATGCCCAACCACTTATGTTTCAAGATGAGTACATGGGAGGAACACCGCAGCACTTCTCGGATCATGACAAAACACAGGTGCCAACTGCTGTGGCTTTCTGCAGTGTGCAGACCGACAAAGAGGGCAGGGGTAAAGACTGGGTGGAAGATGATGTGGAGGTTGATGAGGTCCTCGACCCCACATGGAATCAAGGTCATGTTGCAGCATCCCACTCAGGACATGTTGAAACTGGTAAATTACTGTAAAACTGCATTATTATATTGCATGTCATTCTGCATTACATCACCTGTTGTATCTCTCTGTTCATAAGCTGGTTAGGTATAATTTATGCATCCCACCACTAGATGGGGATAGCACTTAGTTCATATAAATACTTAGGTCAGGTCTAGTGTAGTGGGGAGAGAAGAGAGTAGAAAGTGGTTGTTGAGAGGAGTAGAGTCTGTTGTTAAGCTGAGGCTACACACCGCAGAGTAGTGGGTGAAGTCTGATGCAGCAATGAGGTAGAGCCAAGGTATGAGGGGCAGGAGAGAATTTTCCTCCTGTGATCCTCTTAGTTCCTACATCCTACAACCAGAGGATAGTGTTTGCGTCCCTGGAAGAAAACCAAGCTAAAGAGAGACATCTGTGATAACAGCTACTACCTAAGGCTTAATGGGCACCTTTGCACATGGTGGAGGACAATCTAGCTATAGGCAGCCTCACCATACATTGAAGAATACAGATTAGCTACCTGTTCAAGGGCTTAGAAGATACAGAAACAATAGTACTAAGTATACCAATAAGTACTACAGGCAACCTCACCAAATTACACTGGTTTAAAAGGGACCTTGAAGCTAAGTTAAAACCCAGCCAAATCAACAGAATTCCTCTAAAGAACAAAATACTGTATTCTGTCTGGATGGATGGCACAGATCGACTACGTCCTCTCCCTGCAACAGGAGCTCCACCAGCAGCACTACGACCGGGGCCACGTCGTTTATTTGACACTCTCCTCATATTTCTCAAATTTAGAATCTTGCCCAAAATGGGTGTTTTTTTCATACAGAATAGAACACCAGTATCTAACGCGTGGATCTTGTTTTTTTGAAACCCAGAATATTGCTGTATTTCAAGCTTATATCTCACAGTGACAGATGCAGACAAGGCCGCTAATTTTGTTTTTTGCCCAAAATGGGTGTTTTTTTTTTATAACAGATTAGAACACCAGTATCTAACGCATCTGAAGACAGATGCAACAAAGGCTGCAATATTAAGTACTTTGCCCAAAATGGGTGTTTTTTTAAACCCAGAATATTATTGCTGTATTTCAAGCTTGTATATCACACTGACAGATGCAGACAAGGCCACACATTTAGTTTTGTTCTTTTAATAACAGAATATGATAGCAGTATCTTACACTTGTATTTCACACTGGAAGATGAAACAAGGGCTGTAAAATTCAGTATTTTGCCCAAAACTGGTGTTTTTTTAACCCATAAAAGTATTGCTGTATTTCAAGCTAATGCAACATAGGCCCAAGATGGAGGGTATTGCCAAAAATGAGTGTTTTTTAAAAGCCAGAAAATTATTGAAGTATTTCAAGCTTGTTTTTAACAATGACAGGTGCAAACGCCGCAAAATTAGGATTTTTCCCAAAATGGGCGTTTTTTTAATAACATACATTATGACAGCAGTATATAACGCTTGAATTTCACACTGACAGATAAGGCAAGGGCTGTAAAAGTGAGTATTTTCCCCAAAAAGGTTGTTTTTTAAAATCCATAAAATGATTGCTGTATTTCTAGCTTAAATTGCACACTGACTAATACAGCATATGCCCCAGATTGAGGGTATTGCCAAAAATGGGTGTTTTTTTAAAACCCAGATAATTATTGCAGTATTTTAAGCTTCTATTTGACTGTCACAAATGCACATATACTGTGCTGGTGCACAGAACTTGCATAAAATGGCCGCCGCCGCCGCCCACGTAACAGACGGATAAAAGCTATTTTTCTGGGTCACTGGGCTCAGGGCAGGGTAAAAAGATTGTGCACTGCACCCACTAAAAACGTCTAGGTAGATCGCTGTGTTAACAAGCACTTCAGATTAAAGATTCTGTCCTATTCTCTACCTCACAGCAGCAGCATCCTATCCCTACACTAATCAGAGCAGAGTGATGTGCAGCACTACGTGACTCCAGCCTATATAGAGGCTGGGTCACATGCTGCACTGGCCAATCACAGCCATGCCATTAGTAGGCTTCTAAGAGCACACAAGTTTAACGCTTGTTGATTGGCTTTTACTGAAAAGTTCGGGTTCGGGTCCGGGGTTCAAAAATCCTGAAGTTTGGTACGACCCCGAACTTTACAGTTCGGGTTCGCTCAATCCTACTTATGACAGCATATGTCAACCTGCGGTCATCTACGACACCTTCCCAGGATATTGTAAGGAACATAGACACATGCACTGCGTTCACTAAATATTTAGTAAGAGAGAACTTTCATCTGCAGCAAACTAGGATGAAGTTAAAGCAAGAAAGAGAATGAACAAGCTTTTTATGAGAGACTATGCTAGGTCCTTAGGGGGAACCACAATATCAAGTGTGACTTCCTTCGCTAGCAGAAGTGCCACCCACATATCAGAGTCCTCAAGTACTTCATCCAAAAGAAAGGAATTATCTGAACAACTTTCTGTCAAGAGAACAGAAATTGAGATGGAAGCTGCCATTGAGGCACAGCGCTATCAAATAAAGGCACAGTGCCATCCAATGGAAGCTGAATTGGAGGCACAGTGCCAACAGATGAAAAGTCTGGAAAGGCAGAAAGAAGTTAAGATCATAGAAGCCAGACTCAGAGTACACGAAGAGGATATGAATCAAAGTAGTCATAGGTTCAAATCTGTACCAAGTGAAGAAACAGACTCCTGCTTTCCTTCATACACCCAGGAGGATGGTAGGGAATCTCCAGCATGTAGTGAAGAAATAAATTATCCTTCTATCCCTGCTCAGAAAAACAAAGAGGCCTAGTCCAGTGTCAGGAAAAAGGTGTGTTAATTTTACCCTCTATCTCTACCAGAAAAAGATAAAGAAAGGGACTCACCTAATTCAGAACTAAGTGAGAAAATAGAACAGGATGATTCTATTCCTAGATGTCATGGCAATGCTCAGGAGAGTATTACAACCATTGTCCCAGCAGGACAACAGAGAACAGTCCTAGCTAGACTTCCCGTTCCGGAACCTACTGTATTTTCAGGAGACGTACTGAAGTTCATAGAGTGGAAGGCAAGTTTTGAAATTATCATTGAGCATCATTGCTTCAGTCCAGTTGACAAGGTATTCTACCTTCAGAGATATGTTGGTGGGGAAGCAAAGGAAGTTCCCTTTCTTAGTACAAAGAGCCTTTAAAGAGAAACTGAATAACTGGCCTAAAACAGGCCCTAAAGAACTCCAAAAGTATGGTGACTTCCTGCAAGCATGCAACAATGCCATCCCACATTCAAGGACTGGAAGTACTGAACGACTATCTAGAAAACCACAGGATGCTAACTAAGCTACCGGAAGAAGTGGCTTCTAGATGGAATCGCTATGTAACTAAACAGTTAGATCTAGGTAAGAACTTCCCTAGTTTTAAAGAGTTCTAAGTTCGTCAATGAGGAAGCACAGATAGCATATAATCCAGTAACATCATCTTACATCTTAAAATCCTTAGAAGAAAGGACTGCAAGAGAGATAAGACGTGCAAGAGCAACTAGCTTTGCAACCAACACAGCAGCTACAGGTCCATATAGTGTACCTACGAGAGAAAGTTCAAAGTCACTACTGGGATCAGTAGAGAGACAGAACCACTCCATACACAAGTGCCAACAATTGAAGGAGAGGTCCTCAGAAGAAAAGAAAAAAATTGTACTGGATAAACTATGTTTCGCATGTCTAAGAAAAGGCAATGTTACTAAGGAGTGTAAGAAAAAGTCCACATGCTGCCTTTGCAAAGGACGCCATCCTACACCACTACATAAAGATACTGAGGAAGGCAAGAAAGTATCAGTATTCTCCTGCAGAGTGAGGGAAGGATAAAGCAACGGCACATCAATGGTTGTACCAGTGTGCAAGTAGCTACAGAATCAGTGAAGCTCAAACTCACCACAATGACAGGGAGAGGCACATTAGTGAACATTCAAAGGGTCAAAGGACTGAGAGTTAGAGGACTTCAAACTTCACATTAGATATACCTCCAGCTTATACAAAAGACGATATACCTCTAGATCGAGATTGCATACCTACCTGTGAAACATCCAATAAATGGGAACACCTATCTGTCATCATCTTATGAAATGTCCCCACTGAAGGAGTTTGGTGTTGGACTGTTGATTGGCTAGGATTGTCACAAAGCCTTGGTACCACGAAAAGTAATCACAGGAGGAAAGGGTGAACCCTACGCTGTTCAAACTGATCTAAGATGGAGTGCTGTTGGAGGAAAACAGCAGATCGCAAACTCAAAACAGGTGACAGGATTGTGTCATTGAATATCTTTCCAAAAGTTACCAACTGTAAGTCCAGCAAAAGTAATCAAGATCCTTGAATCCGACTTTGCAGACATAAGTTCTAAAGAAAAGAGGGTAACCCAAGAAGACGTAAAGTTCATAGACACTCTAGAAGAAAGTATTCAGCAGAATCAACAAGGTCATCTTAAAATGCCCTTACCTTTCAGAGAACGACCTCAGCTACAAAATAACAGAAATCTTGCCCTAGCAAGATTGAAATGTTTTTGAAGAAAAGGATGGTAAGAGATCCCAATCTGAAGAATGATTATTTGAAATTCATGGAAGGCATCCTTGAAGAAGGACATACAGAGAAAATTTATAATCAGCCTAAAGAAGGAGAAGTGTGGTACATCCCACATCATGGTGTCTACCACTCAAAGAAACCAGATAAGATTAGAGTGGCATTTGATTGCTCAGCAAAGTACAATGGTGTTGCATTAAACGATCTACTAAAAGGACCAGATCTTACAAACACTCTGCCTGCAGTACTCTGTAGATTCAGAAAGTATCCTGTAGCACTCATGTGTGACGTTGAAAAGATGTTCCACCAGTTTCATGTGCAGAATGAAGATAGAGACTTCCTGAGGTTTCTATGGTGGGAGGACGGAGATACAGATTCAGAGGCAGCAGAATACAAAATGAAAGTACACTTGTTTGGAGCATCATCGTTTCCAGGTTGAGCCAATTATAGTATGAAGTACCTGGCCAGTCATAATGAAAATTAATGCATATCAGCAGCAAATTTTCTGAAGAAAAACTTTTATGTAGATGATGGTCTTATAAGTCCAGAGTCCACAGAATCTGCAATCAAACTACTGAAAGAAAGCCAAGAGTTATGTGCAAGAGGAAACCTGTGCCTTGACAAATTAATCTAAAAAACAGAGAGGTACTGGAATCCATCAGTGACTCTGAACGTGCATCAACAATGAAGAATGTAGATTTCAATTATCACCATCTTCCAGTTAGAACGTACTTGGATTGGGATGGAATGTAGAGAATGATAAGTTGCTCTTTAAAGGTTCTATTGAAGAGAAAGTTGCAACTAGATGCACCATTCTTTCTGCCGTGGCTTCTATATATGATCCATTGGGATTCTTGGCCCCAGTAATCCTCAGAGCAAAAGAAATACTACAAGAATTATGCAGAAGTTGGGATGGGACAAGCCCATACCATAAAATGTGAGGCCAAGGTAGGAGAGTTGGATAAGAGGCATGCAAAACTTGAGAGAAGTTCGGATACCCAGATGTAGTGATGGCCTTGCGGTTCGCGGCGAACTTTGCTCGTTCACGATTCGCCGAACATGCGAACATATGGTCATATTCTTTTACATTCTGAAGAACTTTGACCCATGACACATCCATCAGGTGGTACAGGACATGGACATACCCCCCCCCCCCCCACCCACCTTATAAATAGAACCGATCTGGCCGCCATTTTACATTCTGTCTTTTGTCAGTGTAGGGAAAGGTTGCTGTGTGGAGCAGGGACAGACTGTTAGGGACAAAATCGCTATCAAATAGGTCCACAAAACTCCTTTTAAGGACTGGTATAGGTGTACTATTGATAGGTGTGCAGTACAGAGGGGTGTAATACACTTATACTTTTTAACACAGAGTGACAAACGCAATAAGAAAAAATAATTATAACTGGTGTGATATACCAGTCACCCCCCAGAAAAACTGATAGAAGTGGAAGTGAGAGTACAGATACTCGAGAGAAATATATCCACCATTTTATGTTGAATGACAAGATTGAACAGTTGAACCACCATCTTATGCATGGTGCCATTTTATGATACTTTATTCAACACATGTTTTGTACATGAACTATCTGCTGCAGAGGCGGCAGTGTTATACAGGTGAAACTCGAAAAATTTTAATATCATGCAAAAGTCCATTTATTTAAGTAATGCAAATTAAAAGGAATTGCATTAATGCAACTTAAAATTTGACTTTGTGAAAAGGTTCAATATTCTAGGCTCAAAGTGTCACACTCTAGTCATGTGTTGTCCCACTAGGTGAAGGTGGGCACTACACAAGGGTTAATATGTCTATTGCATTAATGTAATGTTTACTGTTCATTTCCCTGTATTATCTGGGTGTCAGGCCTGTCAGGGTGTAGTTTAGCCTCCTAGACGCTAGAGGGAGCTAGAGAGCCCTAAGTATATATAGGTAGGCCCAGACAGGGGATAGTTAGTTCATTCCAGGTGGCTTGAAGTGTAACCTAGTCAGCCTGAAGCTTCTGAGGCTAAGCTTAGCTCAGTAGAGTCACCCCAGAAGAAGAACTTGCCTCCTGGGAGAAACCTGCAGCTTCCCTCACAACAGGAACAGTACAACCAGCTCAGATAAGTAAGCTGATGGGCAGAGGTACTATAAAATAGAAGCAATGGTCAATACAGGAGGAAGAATTATTACTAAGGATTACAGCCAGCATTTAGGCATTCAGGCCTTGGGATCCAGCCAGCTAGAATAGCTGAGGGGATAGAGGAGCCTTGACTGTGAAGCATTAACTGTTCACCCTCCAAGTATCTTGCAAGATTAATACCTGCCATCTTACGGCAATAAACCTGCTTGTGAACTGTATGATTCAAGGAACTGCATAATCAACTGTTTGTATAAAGTTGGACTGTTTCCCAAGTAAAAGCAACGTTTGGTTTACCATATCATCCGTGCACCTCCATTACTACTCCTATAAATCGGTGTGCCACCGTTACAGGCACTGGCATCACGATCCTTAACCCCTTAAGGACGTAGGGCGTACCGGTATGCCCTATTTCCCGAGTCCTTAAGGACTCATGGCGTACCGGTACGTCCTAACTTTAAATAGAGATTCCGGCGCCGCGGGGGTTAATCGGAATGGGATGCCGGCTGAAATCATTCAGCCGGCATCCTGTCACAACGCCAAGGGGGTCATGTGACCCCCCGTATCGGTGATCACGGCAAACCGCAGGTCAATTCAGACCTGCGGTTCGCTGCGCTTTCTACAGTTTCTGATCCCCGCGGTCAGGGAAAGAAACTTAAAAATGCCCCCCCTGCACCCCTGCATGATTTAATGCCGGCGGGTGGTGCAGGGGGGTTGTGGGCTGTGGAGGCAGTGCGGGAGGCGGGCGGTGGGGCAGGCGGGATTGCGATCCCCCGCCCGCCTCCTCTTGAAAATTCGTTGGCGTCCAGTGGTTATACCAGAGTGTCAGCACATTGCTGACACTCTGGTATAAATGGCTGACATTTGTGCAGATGTCAGCCGTTTAACCCTTTCCATACTGCGGTCCATACGGACCACGGTATGGAAAAGGTTAACTGTCTGTGTCAGGGAGCTCCCTCCCTCTCCCATCGGGGGGCTGCTGTGCCTTTGCAGCCCCCCGATGGAGAGGGAGAGAGCCCCCCGACAGCCCCGTCCTTACCCTTCCCCGTCTGCGAAGTTGTGGCAGACGGGGAAGGTTCCCATGGCAACAGGACGCCTTCTCAGGCGTCCTGCTGTCCATGGTGCTGAACAGATCTGTGCTAAAGGCATAGATCTGTTCAGACAAAGTGTAAAGTAAAATACAGTACAGTACCCTATATAGTGTTCTGTACTGTATTATACAGACATCAGACCCACTGGATCTTCAAGAACCAAGTGGGTCTGGGTCAAAAAAAATAAAAAAGTGAAAAAAGTTAAGATAAAAAAAAAACATTTATCACTGAATAAAAATTTTAAAAAATAAAATACACTATACCTATACATATTAGGTATTGCCGCATCCGTAACGACATGATCTATAAAACGGTCATGTTACTTTTCCCGCACGGTGAACTTCCCAAAAAAGGTAATAAAAGTGATCAAAAAAGTCGCATGTACGCCAAAATAGTACCTATCAAACCGTCATCTCATCCCACAGAAATCATACCCTACCCAAGATAATCCCCGAAAAACTGAAAAAACTATGGCTCTTAGACTATGGAAACACTAAAACATGATTTTTTTTGTTTAAAAAATCAAATCATTGTGTAAAACTTACATAAATAAAAAGTAAGTATACATATTAGGTATTGTCGCGTCATTGACCGGCTCTATAAAAATATCACATGACCTAACCCCTCAGGTGACCACCGTAAAAAAAAAAAACGGTGTAAAAAAAGCTATTTTTGGTCATCTTACGTCACAAAAAGTGTAATAGCAAGCGATCAAAAAGTCATATGCACCCCAAAATAGTGCCAATCAAATCGTCATCTCATCCCGCAAAAAATGAGTCCCTTCCTTAAGATAATCGCCCAAAAACTGAAAATACTATGGCTCTTAGACTATGGAGACACTAAAACATTTTATAAAATTGTATAAAACTTACATAAATAAAAAAAATTGTATACATATTAGGTATCGCCGCGTCCGTGACATCCTGCTCTATACAATTACCACATGATCTAACCTGTCAGATGAATGTTGTAAATAACAAAAAACAAAAGAACGTGCCAAAAAAGCTATTTCTTGTTACCTTGCCGCACAAAAAGTGTAATATAGAGCAACGAAAATCATATGTACCCTAAACTAGTACCAACAAAACTGCCACCCTATCCCGTAGTTTCTAAAATGGGGTCACTTTTTGGGAGTTTCTACTCTAGGGGTGCATCAGGGGGGCTTCAAATGGGACATGGTGTCAAAAAAAACAGTCCAGCAAAATCTGCCTTCCAAAAACCGTATGGCATTCCTTTCCTTCTGCGCCCTGCCGTGTGCCGGTACAGCAGTTTACGAACACATATGGAGTGTTCCTGTAAACTAGGGCCATAAATTAGGGCCAGAATTAGGGCCATAAATAATGAGGTTTTTTTTGGGCTGTTAACCCTTGCTTTGTAACTGGAAAAAAAATATTAAAATTGAAAATCTGCCAAAAAAGTGAAATTTTTAAATTGTATCTCTATTTTCCATTAAATCTTGTGCAACACCTAAAGGGTTAACAAAGTTTGTAAAATCAGGGCCAGAATTAGGGCCATAAATAATGAGGTTTTTTTGGCTGTTAACCCTTGCTTTGTAACTGGAAAAAAAATATTAAAATTGAAAATCTGCCAAAAAAGTGACATTTTGAAATTGTATCTCTATTTTCCATTAAATCTTGTGCAACACCTAAAGGGTTAACAAAGTTTGTAAAATCAGTTTTGAATACCTTGAGGGGTGTAGTTTCTTAGATGGGGTCACTTTTTTGAAGTTTCTACTCTAGGGGTGCATCAGGGGGGCCTCAAATGGGACATGGTGTCAGAAAACCAGTCCAGCAAAATCAGGCGCACCTTTCCCTCTAAGCCCTACTGTGTGCCCGTACAGATGTTTATGGCCACATATGGGGTGTTTCTGTAAACGGCAGAGTCAGGGCAATAAAGATACAGTCTTGTTTGGCTGTTAACCCTTGCTTTGTTAGTGGAAAAATGGGTTAAAATTGAAAATTAAGCAAAAAAATTAAATTCTCAAATTTCATCCCCATTTGCCAATAACTCTTGTGCAACACCTAACAAAGTTTGTAAAATCAGTTTTGAATACCTTGAGTGGTGTAGTTTATAGAATGGAGTCATTTTTGGGTGGTTTCTATTATGTAAGCCTCGCAAAGTGACTTCAGATCTGTAGTGGTCCCTATAAATTGGGTTTTTGTAAATTTCTGAAAAATTCAATTTCAAGATTTGCTTCTAAACTTCTAAGCTTTGTAACATCCCAAAAAATAAAATATAATTCCCAAAATAATTCAAACATGAAGTAGACATATGGGGAATGTAAAGTCATCACAATTTTTGGGGGTATTACTATGTATTACAGAAGTAGAGAGACTGAAACTTTGAAATTTGCAAATTTTTCAAAATTTTGGGTAAATTAGGTATTTTTTATGCAAAAAAATAAAAAAAATTGACTTCATTTTACCAGTGTCATGACGTACAATTTGTGATGCAAAAACAATCTCAGAATGGCCTGGATAAGTCAAGTGTTATGAGCACTTAAAGTGACACTGGTCAGATTTGCAAAAGATGCCCAAGTCCATAAGGTGAAATAGGGCTGAGTCCTTAAGGGGTTAAAGGGACCTTACCTCAGGCACTCAACATACCTGCACCATTCAGGGCACCTCATACACCATCAGGTCTGGTCCCTACATCCAGGGTGTGCCCCACAGGAACTTGTGTCTACCTCTCCTTCACTGCCACATGCCTGCCCAGGGTTCCCCTCTAAAAAGCGAGTAACCCTCGATTGCCCATAACCGTGACCTCACTATCGCAATACCCTGCAGGTCTGGCATGCTGCAGTCAGCTAATTAATCCATACCCCCTGAGCAAAGGGTACCTCAAAATTGTGATTTGGGGGTTTCATAAACTGTAAGACATAATCATCCAAATTATAACAAATAAAGGCTTGAAATATCTCGCTTTGCATGTAATGAGTCTCTCATATATTAGTTTCACCTTTTAAGTTGCATTACTGAAATAAATGAACTTTGCACCATATTCAAATTTTTCGAGTTTCACCTGTATATGAAGAAAAGTTGAAGTTAATAAAGAAGTTATTTCAAGCATTTGGTGTGCTCTTTAAACCTACTGTTTCCATAGAACGGTGTTAGAGGAATTACAGAGTAATAGACAGTCTGGTTAGACAAAAAAGTCAGAGATATTAAAATTCTTCTAATGCCACAGCGCAAAGGCACTTCATAGTACTGTGCCTGCCACACTCACTTTGCGACTGGTGGCCCCCTGTACCTCCTCTCCGCATATCAGGAGGTGGATCAATGGCTGCCTACCACCCAGACTGGAACATCCCATGAGGATGTCAGAGAGGGACAGGCAGCTCAAAGAAATGTGGTTACATGATTGAAGGAAGCCCGAAGTGTGCGTGCATTTAGGTGGGCCTCGCTATCCTGTACCTTGCTCCTTCCATTCCCCCTGACCCTGTGCTATTGTTAGCACAGTGAGCTGCTGCAGCTAGCGGCAGTGCTGTTTAGTGATTGTATCACCGCTGAGACAGACTGTCTGCAACTATGCATAGTGTAATGGGGGCATTTGGGGTGGAGATGGGCCCCACAGAGACATTGGATCTGGGGTGGCCAACCCAAATGCACGTATTACAATCTTCCATTGAGGATAGGTACACATACTAGATCCCATTGTGAGATCAAGTATACTGTTTCAAATATTGTCCTCTAAACTAAAAGAAACTCTAAGGGCTGTTTCACACGAGCGGATGCCGTGCGTGACATCCGCTCCGTGAATGACAGCAAAGACCCGATGCGGACAGCAGAAGCACGGAGCATTAACATGACTGATAATGCTGTGTGCCTCTCTGAGATCTCTTTACTACGAAATCACAGTGAGATGAAGTTGTCACTGTGATTTCGTAGTAAAGAGGTCACAGAGACGCACGGAGCATTATCAATCATGTTAATGCTCCGTGCCTCTGCAGTCTGCATCGGGTCTTGGCTGTCATTCACGGAGCGGATGTCACGCACGCCATCCGCTCTTGTGAAACAGCCCTAAATGTTTCAGCATATCATCATCAATAGTGGCCTGCCGTTTTGGTCTCTCATGACCCACTCCCAGGTTGCTCTGTGCATGTGAGCAGAGCATACAGGCGGCATATTTGAATCCTCATGAATCCATGCTTCATTTATTTTGACAAAAGTGATGTTTTGCACACACATGGAGGCAGTGTCGGATTGGGGTTCCTAGGGCCCACCAGTAAAATAGATTTTAGGGCCCACCGTACGGATACATTCAAATATTACCTGCTCACACAGAAGCAAGATGCTACCAGATGATTGTATATGGGGTCCCTGCAGCAGCTATGAGAAGGAAGGTCCTAGGGAAAAGAGGACACTGGTAGCTTTTCTCTATACCTAAAAATAATCTCAGCTCTGATCGTGTTTATAATAATTAACTGGGGAGTTTCTTTAATAATCTATCATGTTGAGGTGCTGGACACTCAATATATGTGTATAGTCCAGTAAGTCTACTGTGTTATGTGCCACTTGTGCAGGGAGTAGGAGACTAGTGGCCCACCTTGTTTAGGGGCCCATCTGGGCATGGGGGCAAATGACACACTCTAATACTAACTTATCGCTAATAAATGATTGACACCAACAACATAGTGGAGGAAATGGCCGCTGAGCTTTATTAAGGGTCACTTAAAATATTTAACAACCATAAATTAAATTAATTAATTAATTTTAAAATACCATCATAACCGATACCAAAAGACCAATAATAAATTAACCATATAAAGACCAAGATCCACTCAGCATGAGCTGAGAGACACTACCCCACAAGCCACGCCTAACATAGGCGAGGCCCCCCACAACACAGCAGCCATTTCTCCACTATATTCTGAAAGCCCAAGTTAAAAAATATCAATCCCTACCTCAGAAAGATGAACGTTATCGGATCTAAAAAGGCCAGGCAAAAAAACCTCAAGTCTGAATGCCTATAACTAAAACCACCCACTAAAGGGAGAAATTTTTCAAGGGCCCTGTTCACTCTTTTCCGGATTTTCTCCATAAATTTACCATCCCTCCCGGACCAAACTAAACGAGGGACAATTTCTGAAAAAACTAAGTTAGTACTAGGAAGACTATGACGTAATAAGGCCAAGTCCCTCTTCATGACCCACAATAACTCACAGGTCCTTATCCTACCTAAATCATTCCCCCCAAGATGAATGATAATCAAATGAGGAACAGGCCATTTTTTAATAAGCTTATTAATTTCACCCTTTCCAACACATCCCTCTAACACCCTGCCAAAGAATAAGAACTTCAGATGTATTAAAAGACAAATTCTCTGATTATATTCTTTTTTCAGCTCGCTTCTGAGCCCAAAACACAAATGAATGTCCCACAATCCAAATCACAAACTGACTCCCTGCAAAAATAGAAAAGCATTCAGACTGGCAGCATTAAATCCGGCCTAACATAAATTTTAAACCTATTAGATTCCCATCTCCCAATTCTTTTAACTACTGAATCATCCAGCCCAAACCTGGCAGCCTCCGTCGCAGCACCTATCTTAAATGAATGTGACGAGAATTTTGCAGAACTAAGCCCCAACTTCCCCAAACATTTTTTTAAGATTGCGCTAAACTGAAATTTAGTGAGAGGGGAGGAATCCTGGTGCATTAAAAAGGAACCACACTTAGCGGGATGCATCTCATACAAACACCTTACCAATTTAACCGGACAAAATTCAGAACCCACCCAAGAATGTAAACTAACTACCTGACCCCTACCATACTGATCAGTTTTTGACCTCCTAAAAAAAATCTCAACTTTATCATTACTCACCACAACATCAGAAAAATCCAAACCTGACACACTATTACGGCTTGCAGCAACCAACTCACTAACCCTAAAAGCCCCAAAAAAGGCTAACACAAAAGCTGTACGAAAAAGCAATATTTCACCCTGGTCCTTACACACGTCACACAAAACTTTACAAAGATCCCCCAGTAAAGAGATAGAAATTGGCCTCCTAGCATCCAACTTACCAACACCTTTCTTGTAACCCTTCAGTGCCTGCTTAATCTGAAAAAAGGACGATAACGGCCTCTCACCCCGCAGTTTCTGAAAAAATGAAACGCCAGCCACTACTTTCGCCACAGATGAAGCCGCCAATTTTCTATTAAATAAGCTAGTAACAAACAATACACCGCAACTTAAAACATCCCCTTTAATATCCATTGAGCAAGCATTAAAAAAATACCACCAATCCCGCCATGCGGCAGAGTAAGCTGCCCATGTTCTCTGGGCCAAGGACCTCTCAATAGCTTCAGACATCAGTCCCAAATCAAACCCCACAGATGTTGAGGACATGGGCTCCCATCCAGATCCGCCTCCGGAGCTAATTCCCGGAATCTCAGGAACTGTGAACGAGACAAAGAATCAGCCAACACATTAGATGACCCTACAATATATTTCGCTTTGATCCATATATTAAACTTCATACAAAACAGAACTAAATGCCTTAATAATTTTACAACTACATAATATTTGGACGAAAGAGTATTGACCGCAAAACAAACACCTTTGTTATCCGTGTGTAATAAGATCCTCTTATCCTTAAAATCATAGCCCCATAGAACAACAGCAACAATTACGGGAAAAGGCTCTAATAGAACAATATTCCTTGGGAGTCCATTATCAACCCAAGAAGCAGGCCACCTCTCAGCCGACCATTTACCGTTCCAGAAAGCCCCATATCCACAGCTACCGGCCACATCCGTAAATAAACCCAAAGTGTCAGAACTCAAAAATTCCTCTTGCCAACAACTAGAATCATTAAATTCCTGGAGGAATTCTAACCAAACACCCATATCCTCCTTCAAACATTTAGTCAACCGAATATGGGAATTAGGAGACTTAAGACCCCTAGTTGAAAAATATAATCTACTAGAAAAAACTCTACCAATGGGGATAACCCTACAAGCAAAATTAAGAGACCCCAGAAGAGATTGCATATCTCTAAGAGTACATTTTTTCTTACTTAACAAAAGCAAAAGTAACATCCAAATTTTTTCCAATTTCGCCTCTGACAGTCGAAATTCCATGCGGCTAGAGTCGATAACTATCCCAAGAAACTCTAAACAACAACACGGACCAACCGTCTTCTCCTCCGCTACTGGAATCCCAAAACAAGAAAAAATATCCAAAAACCTACTTAAAGGGAACCTGTCACCGGGATTTTGTGTATAGAGCTGAGGACATGGGTTGCTAGATGGCCGCTAGCACATCCGCAATACCCAGTCCCCATAACTCTGTGTGCTTTTATTGCTTTAAAAAAACGATTTGATACATATGCAAATTAACCTGAGATGAGTCCTGTCCCTGACTCATCTCACATACAGGACTCATCTCAGGTTAATTTGCATATGTATCAAATCGTTTTTTTAAAGCAATAAAAGCACACAGAGCTATGGGGACTGGGTATTGCGGATGTGCTAGCGGCCATCTAGCAACCCATGTCCTCAGCTCTATACACAAAATCCCGGTGACAGGTTGCCTTTAACAAATCTGAACAAGCACTAGAATTAGAAGAACCAACAAATAAAAAATCATCTAAGTAATGAAGAACACCATTAAAACTTAAATCACACTCAACAACCCACTGAATAAAAGAAGAAAATGCTTGAAAGTAATAACAGGACAACGAAAACCCCATTGGCAGGCATTTATCAAAATAAAAATAACCGTCAAAATGAAAACCTAGTGAGTTGAAGCCATCTGGACAAACAGGCAATAAACGAAATGCAGACTTAATATCAGCCTTAGCTAACAGGGCATCCTTACCGAAAGTCCTGACTAAAGCTAGTGCATTATCAAAAGAGGCGTATGAAACAGAGGCCTTAGATTTATCCACCATATCGTTCAAAGAGCTTTTTTCTGGGAACGACAGGTGATGAATCAACCTGAAATCTCCAGGCTCCTTCTTTGGCACAACGCCCAAAGGAGAAAGCCTAAAATTAGCAAACGGCGGCTCTAAAAAGGGGCCCTCAGTCCTCCCCAAATCAAGCTCCTTCTGAATCTTACTACGAACTACCTCTTTATGTAAGCTTACAGATTTTAAGTTCTCAACCCAACAACAGCCAACACCAGAAAAAAGTGGAACTTCAAAACCATATAGAAAACCATAGAAAATTAAATCAGCTTTCTGACGGTCTGGATAAAGAGCGAGCCATGGTTGCATTTCTGCTAACTTCACTGGACTCAACGCTTTTCGCCACCTGTTCCCTGACGTTTGGCTGCTGCTGGCCTGACTGGGAGTTCCTTTTAAAGCAACGGGACATAGGATGGTACCCCCCACAAAAGGAACATTCATGTTTAAAACGGCAATTATTTAACCATTTACAGGTAGCCTCGTTATAAGCAAAGCAAACGCCTTTCCTCATAACAGTCTGAGCCGACGCCGGCGGCTTTGCCGATATAGTTTTCTGCGGCAACATTAAATTAACCCATAGCCCAATGTCCTTCACACCCCATTTAAGGGATGGATGGACAGCTAACTTTTGTCGGAATGTCTTATTGTAATGAAACCAAGCCATCCCGCCAAAATTCCTATAGGCTTCAGTAACAATATCCAAATGTTGGAAAAGTCCTGAACATAGCTCAGAGTGCTTCTCCCCCAAAACCACAGCATAAACACAAAATGCCTGAAGCCAATTATTAAATGATCTAGGAGGAAAGCGTTTCTTATCATCTTCCATTTTCTCATCTTTCTTGAACGCACTATCTTTGGTGGACGGTAATAACGCCATTAACTCCACATATTCCATCCGCCAAATACGCTCTTTCATAGTCGCACTAAGATGATAACCTAAAGGAGATACTTCACAAGCTAGTGCCTCCTTTAAACAAGTCTCCTTAACCCCTGCACCTCTCTCCATCACAGGCACCACACTACCAGCATTACTAACACCAGACGGAATAACTGCCGTACTTTGACCACTGCTCCAGACATCTGAAGCAGCATGCACCATATGCTTGCTAGAAAACTCAGCTAGCAGCTTAACCAGACTATTTAACACAGACGACTCAGACAAGGGAACAACATTGATGTTCTCACCCACTGGCTGTCCTTTCTGGCGTGGACCATAGGCAGCAGATGATAGATGTGGTAATCTTCCCAGGGGGCCCGGAGATGGCTCAACCAGCAGAGGTGGGAGCCTCTCAACAGGCAGCCCCTGTAAATCATCCTTCAAGATCTGCTGCTCCACTTCCTGCTGCAGCTCCTCACTGGCAGCATCCTGATGACGCTCCCCACCGGTGAGAACACCTTCTGTATAGGTTGAACTGCCGCTCTGCCCTCCAGACTCTATGATCCTGGAGGACTGCCAGCCACTCTGTGAAGCTGCTCTTCTCCGATTGGTGCTGCGCCGACACCCCGCCCCCGGGGGAGGAGTACAAGCGCTCCCTGCACTCCTTGCTCTTTTGCTGGGTAGCGCTGCAGCCTCCTCCTCCCGGAAACGGCCGCTGGATCCTCTGGTGGTGCGCTGCTCCGGACGGCTTCCCCATGCTGGCGCCGGACTTCCACAGCTGCCGGCGGCTCCAGAGACGGCGGCGGTAACATCGGGGACCCTAGCGGCGTTACAGATGAGCTCGGCGGCGATGTCAGCACTTCAGGTGGGCTTGATAGGAGCGGCGCCGGCATCTTCAAACAGCTCCGCAGCCACTCTTCTCCGCCGGCGGACCCCGCTCTCTTCCTCAGCTGCTGCAGGAGTTCTTCCATGTCCCACGCTGGTCAGTTCTTCAGGCACATCTGAGCCAGCTCCGCCGAACCTGTAAATATAAAGGGGAACAGATTCCCGCCACTAAACCAACAACAAATCAGAGGGCTGGAAATCTCCCCCAGCAACAGTCAGCAACCAATCAGGTGCGCTCTTCACTTGTACAGCTGGAATCTTCTAGACTGCAGGTAACACACTTTCTGAAGTAAATTTACCTGTAATAGAAAAAAGGGCGGGAAAAGACAAACAGGGGAAAGAAACATGGATCCTACATAAACCCTAATTATATAATACCTATGGTGTCATTACCCCATGCTTCCCCCCAAGCTAAACGCTCTGGTGGGGTTAATTCATTCACCTGTTCCTCTGTGGGCCAGTCCTAGTCTGCATGGAGAAGTATGATGACCTGAAAACCCTCTCTTGAGATAATGCCGGAGGCTGGACAAGGAACAGCAAACTGGGCCTGTTCCGGCCACTGTTCCAATCTGCCTGCCCAGAAGTCCACAACGCTAGTATGTGCTGGAGAAAGGATACAGTCATTTAGAAAACTTTTTTTAACAGACAGCTGGCCAGAAGTACTACTGCCTGATGAATAAAATTTGGGTAACAGCATGAAACTGCACCACCACCATTTGGAGAATGAGGAGACAAGTTTTACGGATGCCTGAAAAAATGAGTTTGGTGCAGGATTTGGGCGATTGCAGAATTTGCAGGTCATACATAAACTTTCAATTTGCCACCAGCAGCTGTCCTCAGTATGAAACACACACAGAACTCTGAGTGAACACTTTATGCTTTTCCTGATAAAACCCTTACTTTTTTAACTATTGATTCAATCTACCTAACCAAATATGTTCCTAAATGGTCCCTGAAACACCTAGATTGCTTGCTTGTCTCTGTAATTGCTTTCTGCCAGGCACATCCAAGACACATGCTCTCAGATCTCAAGCTAAGCTCAGAATGGCATCTCTGGCTTCCAGAGACTGAAGAACCTGACCAAATAATGCCCCCCTGATTAGCTCACATCCTGCCTGTCAGCCTCTAAGCCAATCACATGATCCTCCATTTTCACTGGTGCCGTTTTGCAAAATTAATCTGACGCGAACTGCAAAAAAAAAATTTTGGGGGTGAATTTCGTAGCAAATTCTATTTGTTCAGAATCTATTCGCTCATCCATAGTGCAACCACATTTATTGTAAATGAAACATTTGGAATAGCATCAAAGTAGATGAGATTTTCATAAATCACTGTGAAAGGTGCACCACAGCGATATGCAACTGACAACACTGGCTAACCCCTCAAGCTGATGTTAAGAACTGAGACTTTAGCCAATGTATTCCTGTCAGGAACACATCGGAGCCCTTTTGTACCACCGTCATGTTATCTTAGCGTGGCACAGGTTCCTACCACTAAGCTACCTACAGAGTGTGAACAACGGTCTGAGAGGTGCTAAGATACAACTTATAGACAAGCTCCCACATACCTCCATAGTGAGATCACTCTGGTAGTGGGAGAGATGATAAGGCTGTAAGCCCAACCTATAACAGGCCATGTGACACGGGCTACCAGGTGCAACAGAAGGCTACCAGCAGTACGCAATGGCACATTCTAAACAATTCAAGAAAAAATACTAAAATAAAGTGGACATGGGAGGAAATGCTCAAAAACCCCAAACACTGTAGCGTGTTTGTAACGGGGGAGCAATTTCTCCGCATGTGATCCATTGCTAACGGCAATCCCCAGCAAACATGCATACGATGGAGGATGTCTGCAGTGGACCACATGCACCACAATAGCATCCTACACAAGATGGGATAATGTGTGGATGCAAAAATAACAATACATAAATCACTGTGAAAGGTGCACCACAAGGATATGCAACTGACAACACTGGCTAACCCCTCAAGCTGATGTTAAGAACTGAGACTTTAGACAATGTATTCCTGACAGGAACACATCACACATTGCACCACAGTCAAGGTATCTCAGCGTGGCACGGGTTCCTACCACTAAGCTACCTACGGAGTGTGAACAACGGTCTGAGAGGTGTGAAGATTCAACTTAGGCTACTTTCACATCCGCGTTTTGTGCGGATCCGTCTTGTATCTGAACATCAATACATATAGCACTAGAACCAAGCTTAGGCTACTTTCACACTTGCGGCATAGTGATCCGGCAAGCAGTTCCGTTGCCGGAATTACCTGCCGGATCCGTCAAAATCAACATTACCGGATATTTTTCATGCAACTGATCCGTCGTTCCGGCAATAGTATTTTATGCCAGATCCGTCATTCCGTTGCATCCGACATACACTTTTCGATGGATCCGTCTGCCGGATCCGTCGTAATAGCGGATCCGTTTGTTCCGTTTCCTTCCGTTTGTAAACGGAAGGACGGATCCGTTATTCAAATTTGAGAGATAAAAAGATGCAATCTGTTAAGCAAATACTACAAGTGGCTATACATACTTGTGTCGCTCCACTGGCGAAGGTAGATTTTATCAGGCCTGTTATGGTGTAGTAATCTGACCAACGCCAGCGGAGCGACACATACTTGTGTCGCTTCGCTGGCGATCGGACAATTCTAAAGACCTTTCCTACATACACTAAAGTTATCTCCCATCGCTGTTGCAGCAAACCAAGTATAGTTCACTTCAAAAGCGATGTGACATGTTCGCTTTTATTTAATAAAAAAATAAATAAATACAAAACGAATAAAATTTATAAACAATAACAATTTTATTTTAAAAATATTTTTTTTTAAATAATATAAATAACTTTTTCGAATACAAATTTTTTAAATAAAAAGGCTACAAATGCCTGTAAGTAGGACCGGTGGGAGTGGTGTGAGTAGAAGGTTGGGTGGTGGAGGTTTCAACACTGGTTGGTCCCCCTCGTTCCTGTGCCCCTGTGGACATAAAAGTGTGTGTTGTGGCAAGCACAACAGAGGGAGTATTCAATCTGGATGGGGGAGCGGGAGAAGGAGTTGACCGAGCAAGAGTAGAAGGAGTGTTGAAACTGGAAGTTGGAAAATATTGAGGAGGAGAAGGAGAAAAGTGGTGAGAAAAGTGGTGAGAAAAGTGCTCGGTGGAATGTGGAGGCTGGGATGGGGGATGAGGAGGTAGGAAAGGGGGGTAGGTAGTTTGGGTAGGGGGTTGTTGAGGTTGTGATGGGGGATAGGGCATTGATGGGGGATAGGGCATGGATGGGGGATAGGGCATGGATGTGGGATAGGGCATGGATGGGGAATAGGATGTGGGGCGGTGCTGAACTTGCCACAAGACACTGTCCACCTGTCTTCGGGCCTCAAACAACTGGTCGGGCGTAAATCGTTCCATCACGGGGAGCAACGAATACCAATAGTGATGCACAGGACCCAATTGCGACGTATGCACCGCCCCCTCCTGCAGACGTCGCACTTGTCCCTCCAAAGCGGCAATTCTATTGGTATATCCCATCAAGGACTCGTAAACGAGCCTTGTGAGATCCTTGTAGTCCGCCTGACGGCTCCTACCGGTCCTCTGGCGACGCACCAATGCCTCAAAAAGTGGTGCCATTGTGGCCATTGTTGCGCCGCCAGAGGGCACAGGTAGGGGAACATTAAGGTCCCGACCAGCTGTTGGAGTAGGACGTGAGGGACCCGCGGTGGGCGGCTCTTCGGGGACCGCCTCTTGAGCTCCGGCCTCTGGAAGGACTTCACGAGGAGCTTGTTGCGCCCGAGTACTGCTAGATGTGCTGTAAATGGAAAAAAAAAAATTTATGGACAAATAGGGAACTATATGTGAATGTCCCAGACAGAGTGTCAAATGACAGTCTGCCTAGGCCACACACATAGATTGGAGATCACTATTCATAATTATTATAAACATTACAGCTTACCTTCGCAGCTGTAGGGTTCTCCGAAGAAAACCTAATGCGGCCGCATACCGGTACGGCCGCTTTTGGCTTCCTCCGGAACCACTCGGGCGCTTGACCTCCTCGTTGTAGTCCTTCTTATAGCGGTCCCTCATTGACCGCCACCGCACCAGGATTGTAGTCCCTGTCCGCAAGAAAAAATAAATAAAATTAATATTATATTAATTTATTTCAGACATCAGAAATGGTTTAGTATTTGTTTGAACCTGCTACAACAACAATAAAAAAATTATTGATGTTCACTATAGGTAGCATTGAGTGACCAACTTCAACCAGACACAAAACCAATTTATAATGAAAAGTACACAGGTGCATTATACTAGAGTATACTTACAGCACTCCTCCCGTTGACTCTCATTGAGGTCGTCCCAATTAGGCACTAATACTTCGCATATCTGAAGCCAGAGGAGCCGGGTACCATGATGGTCAGCATGGCGGCGGTCCGTGTGGTCCCACAGTGGTGGTCTGTCCTCCACCATCTGGATGAGGAGTTCATTGTCAATTATACAACTACCAAATTCCTCCTCATCCGTTTTGGTGGAGCGTCGTGAACCCTAAAAAATTTTTTTTTTTAAATTAGAATCTCATGTTTAAAGGGATTCTAACTCCAGATTTGAGGCTATAGAGATAGGACCTGCATGGCTAGATCGCCGCTAGCATGTTTACAATATATGTGTCCTATAAAAGCCTGTGTGGTTTTAATTAAATAAAAGAAAGGATTTTATAGATATGTAAATGAGTGTTGAATGTGTCGCTCATGCGCTGTTCCCGGCATGAAGCTGATGTCAGGACAGGGAAGGAACAATATAATGGCACTGCGCACAAGGAAGGTTAGTGCAGCCCCTTGGACACATTCAACACTCATTTACATATCTATAAAATAATTTTTTTAAATAAATTAAAACCACACAGCCCTATAGGACACATATATTGCGAACATGCTAGCGGCGATCTAGCAGTGCATGTCCGTCTCTCTATAGGCCCAAACCTGTTGACAGAAATCCCTTAACATTATAAAAATTTAAAATACTCCTCTAGGTAATACTCACACGAACACGACCGCCGCGGGCTCCCCGACTTCCTCTGGCTTTAGATTGACGACCTCTGTTGGATCCAACGGGAGGAGCGACCTGTAATAGAAATAGCAATAATAAAATAAAAAAAATAATATAAAAATCATAATATTGTGTTTAAAAAAATAAAAAATAAAAATAAATATTTACCGCTTCATGTCCTCCACCACCAACTTCCTCCTCTCCAGCGGTCTCTGGGCCTCTCTTCCGCAGATGATGACTGTGAATTAAAAAAAATAATAAAATTGTAAAAACGCATTCATAATGTAAATGCAGAATGCTTTAAAATAAAAATTACCGTATCATGTCTATGCCTACGTCTTGGAGGAGAGGTCCCGGCCTCTGATTACTCTGATTAATATTATTATTAAATATTAGTTTAGTACAAAAAAACAAGACTAATAATACTTACTTGACATTCTACTTTAGAGTTGTCTTCCAATTTCGTTTTCAAAATAATCGATTTTGGACTACATGTGAAAAAAATTAAATGATTTAACATTTTTTCGGACTACTACCCCTTGCATCCACTATGTACTTGCACCACATGCATTGCCTATGCAAAACTACATATGCACTGCATGTGGTGGAAGTACATAGTGGATGCTAGGGGTGATAGTCAATAGGACTACTACCCCTAGCATCCACTATGTACTTGCACCACATGCATTGCCTATGCAAAACTACATATGCACCGCATGTGGTGGAAGTACATAGTGGATGCTAGGGGTGGTAGTCAACAGGACTACTACCCCTAGCATCCACTATGTACTTGCACCACATGCATTGCCTATGCAAAACTACATATGCACTGCATGTGGTGGAAGTACATAGTGGATGCTAGGGGTGATAGTCAATAGGACTACTACCCCTAGCATCCACTATGTACTTGCACCACATGCATTGCCTATGCAAAACTACATATGCACCGCATGTGGTGGAAGTACATAGTGGATGCTAGGGGTGGTAGTCAACAGGACTACTACCCCTAGCATCCACTATGCACTTGCACCACATGCATTGCCTATGCAAAACTACATATGCACCGCATGTGGTGGAAGTACATAGTGGATGCTAGGGGTGGTAGTCAACAGGACTACTACACCTAGCATCCACTATGTACTTGCACCACATGCATTGCCTATGCAAAACTACATAGGCACCACATGTGGTGGAAGTACATAGTGGATGCTAGGGGTGGTAGTCAACAGGACTACTACCCCTAGCATCTACTATGTACGTGCACCACATGCATTGCCTAGGCAAAACTACATAGTCAACACATGTGGTGGAAGTACATAGTGGATGCTAGGAGTAGTAATCAACATGGCTACTACTCCTAGCATGATCTATTTACTACAGCTCCCATGTATAATTACATAGGAGCTGCTTATATTGATTTTATACAAAAAAAATCGCAGAGGAAACAAAAAAAAAAACTTTCTACTCACCTACAATGGCGTCCTCCCTTCTCCCTCGCAGGCAGGATCGAAGAGTGACAGGAAGTTGACGGCGCCCACAGCTCCTCCTATTCGTTTGCGCAGGCGCAGAAAGAAGAACCGGATCCGTCGATCAGGCAAACAACTGAAACCTATGCGACGGATCCGGCTCTAATGCATTCCTATGGAGTAAAACGCCGGATCCGTCATTCCGGCAAGTCTTCAGTAATTTTCGCCGGAGAAAAAACCGTAGCATGCTGCGGTTTTCTCTTTTGCCTGATCAGTCAAAAAGACTGAACTGAAGACATCCTGATGCATCCTGAACGGATTACTCTCCATTCAGAATGCATGGGGATATGCCTGATCAGTCGTTTTCCGGCATAGAGCACTTTTGACGGAACTCTGTGCCGGAAGACAAAAACGCAAGTGTGAAAGTACCCTTAGCTCATAAATACAGCACACAGCGAGCTGCGGTTTTCTTTCCGTCCTGGTATGCAGAGCAAAACGAATCCAGTAGTATCTTTAAAATAGCAATGACGGATCTGTCATGAGCACCATTAAAAGTCAATGGGGGACGGATCTGTTTTCTATTGTGTCCGAGAAAACAGATCCGTCCCCATTGACTTGCATTGTGGGTCAGGCCGGATCTGTTTTCTCGGACACAATAGAAAACAGATCCGTCCCCCATTGACTTTTAATGGTGCTCATGACAGATCCGTCATTGCTATTTTAAAGATACTACTGGATTTGTTCATAACGGATGCAGACGGTTGTATTATCAGAATACCGTTTACATTCCATTTTTTTGTGTTCCATATACGGACCGTATACAGAAACATTCGTTTCAATGGGTCCGCAAAAAAAACTAAAGGTACTCCGCATGCCTTCCGTTTAATTTTTTCCGTTCCGTTCAAAGATAGAACATGTCCTATTATTGTCCGCATAACGGACAGGGATAGTACTGGTCTATCAGGGGCCAGCTGTTCTGTTCTGCAAAAAACGGAATGCACATGGACGTCATCCGTAATTTTTGCGAATACGTTTTTTGCAGCCTGCAAAATTCTGAAAAATCCATCCGGTCGTGTGCAAGAGGCCTAAGCCGATGGTGCCTGATCCATTTATTTATTTTTGTTACAGGCACCTGATGACTACAATAATTTTCATGCCTGATCAGGTTTGTTCAGTTTTGATTTAACCCCTTAAGGACCGAGGACGTACCGGTACGCCCTATTTCCCGAGTCCTTAAGGACCGAGGACGTACCGGTACGTCCTGACTTAAAATCTGCATTCCGGCGCCGCAGGGGTTAATCGGAACGGGACGCCGGCTGAAATCATTCAGCCGGCATCCCGTAACAACGCAGGGGGGGGTCATTGGACCCCCCCGTATCGGCGATCGCAGAAAACCGCAGGTCAATTCAGACCTGCGGTTTTCTGCGTTTCCGGTCCATTCGGGTGTCCTGTGACCCGATGAACCGGAAAAAGACTGCGATCGGTGGCGTAATTTTACACCACCAATCGCAGTCCGAGGATTTGCAGAGGCGGAGCTGGCCCTGGTGCTGAACGCCGCTGTCCAGGGTGCTGATTGGTGCAGGGGAGAGAGGCGCGAGATTCAAACTTCCTGCGCTCCTCTCTCCCCTCCTCTTCCTGTCCAGCACCCTGACCGTGCAGCATCGTCCAGCACCAGCTCCTGTGTCCCCCTAAAATCGGCATCCATCACCCTCCTGCACCCATCGCCACCCAGGTAGGTTAGGGTCAGTGAGGGAGAGGCACCGTTAGGCAGGGAAAGAAGGGAAAAGTTAGAAAAAAAAAAAAAGCACATTTATTCCAAACTTTTTTTTTTCAACTTTCAGACCCCAGACCCCCCCTGCCACTTGCCCCCCCCCGCATCCCCCCCACCACCAGCCCCCCCCCCCACCCACCAGCCCCCCCCCTTCACCCACCAACCCCCTCCCCCCACCACCAGACCCTTCCCCCACCACCACATTTTTTTTTTTCTGCGTGCGCTGACTGGCCGGCACTTTTCAGCGTCCGTCCACTGTTAGCGCATCGCCCGCCCCACCACCCCACCGACCGCTGATCAGCGTTGAACCGCAGATCAGCAAGTTTGAACTTTTTTTTTTTTTTTTTTTCCTAACACTTGCCCATTTTTTTTGCCTGGACTTTTTAGTACGTGAACACCCGTGCCCCCACACACACGCACATAGAATAAAGGTTTACACGCACGCACATACACACGCACACACACACACCCATGGCCCGCCGGGTGTTCTCAGCCGAGGAGGCATATGCCCAGATTGCCTCCGACTCTGAGAGCCCCAGTGAGGATGAGGATGACCCCACGTTCCTTTTGTCATCCGCATCCTCCTCATCATCATCGGATGACGATGAGCCACCAAGGCAGCGGAGACGCCGCCAGGCGGAGCCAGGGGCCACACATGCTAGGGATCCTGTGGCCCACCCTAGTACGAGCCGCCCTGGGGTTCGTACTGGTTTCCCGGCCCACCAAATAAGTTCACCGGAGCCCCCTGCCGATGAACTTAGCTGGTGTCCCCCAGTGGACTTTGAGCCTGAGATTCCGGATTTCGCTGGCAATCCTGGAATCCAGATTCCCACAGTGGGGTTTACTGAAATAGACTTTTTTAGTTTTTTTTTCAGTAACCCACTGGTGAATTTGATGGTGGAGCAGACGAATCTGTACGCCCAACAGTTCGTCGCTCAAAACCCAGGCTCAGTTTTGGCTAGACCCGGTGGCTGGACGCCGGTCAGTGCAGCCGAGATGAGGACATTTTGGGGCCTCGTGCTGCATATGGGTCTAGTCCAAAAACCCAGTGTCAGGCAATACTGGAGTGGGGACGTCCTATACCAGACCCCACTGTACAGTATGGTCATGACACGTCACCGGTTTGAGGCCATCCGGAAATGTCTGCATTATTCCGATAATGCAGCATGTCCCCCCCGAGGTGATCCTGCCTATGACCGGCTGTACAAGATACGGCCGGTCATCGATCACTTTGGGGCCACATTTCAGCAGGCCTACGTACCTGGAAGGGAGGTCGCGGTTGATGAGTCTCTCGTTGCGTTCAAGGGGAGACTCAGTTTCCGCCAATACATTCCCACAAAGCGGGCGAGGTATGGCGTGAAGCTATACAAAATTTGTGAGAGTACCTCAGGGTACACTTACAAATTTCGTGTGTACGAGGGGCGAGATTCCCGGATTCAACCACCAGAATGTCCCCCCACTCTGGGTGTTACCGGGAAACTCGTGTGGGACCTTATGTACCCACTGCTGGATAAGGGTTACCACTTGTACGTGGACAACTTTTATACCAGCATTCCCTTGTTCAGGTCCCTTGCCGCCAGATCCACGTTCGCTTGTGGGACCGTGCGGAAAAATCAACGCGGCCTCCCTGCCTACCCCCTCCAGGTACCTATCCCCAGGGGTGAGACCCGTGCACTTACCAGTGGAAACCTGTTGCTGGTCAGGTATAAGGACAAGAGGGATGTCCTTATGCTGTCCACAATCCACGGTAACAGCACCACCCCAGTCCCTGTGCGAGGTACCGCGGCAACGGTCCTCAAGCCCGATTGTATCGTCGACTACAATCGGTATATGGGAGGAGTTGATCTCTCTGATCAAGTCCTCACGCCATATAACGCCATGCGCAAAACCCGGGCATGGTACAAAAAAGTTGCGGTCTACATGGTGCAGGTTGCCATGTACAACTCTTTTGTACTATCCCGAAGCGCTGGCAGCACAGGGACATTCCTCCAATTCTATGAGGCAGTCCTCAAAGACCTGATCTTTTCGGACCGGGAAAGAGCAGGCCGGAGTACCTCGGGAACTGGAGGCGCCCGGATCGTCCCTGGCCAACACTTTCCAGGTGTGGTCCCCCATACTGGAAAGAAGGGACGAACCCAAAAAAAGTGCAGAGTGTGTCACAAGAGGGGGATACGGAAGGACACCACAACTCAATGTGACACGTGCCCCGATCATCCGGGCCTCTGCATTATCGATTGCTTCAGGGAGTATCACACTTCCATGGAGTACTAAATTTTTATAATCCCCAACAGTTCACTAGAGAACATAAAACACTATGGCTCTCAGACTTTGGAGACACGAAAACAATTTTTCTTTCCCCAAAAAATATTAGTTTTAGTGCAGGCATCCTCAAACTGCGGCCCTCCAGATGTTGTAAAACTATAACTCCCAGCATGCCCAGACAACCTACAGCCATCATCAGGGCATGGTGGGAATTGTAGTTTTACAACATCTGGAGGGCCGCAGTTTTAGGATGCCTGCTTAGTGTCTCCAAAGTCTGAGAGCCATACATATTGGGCATCGTCGCGTGCGTAAAAGTCGTCGCTATAAAAATAACTTTTTACCAAACGCCTCGGATGAACGGTGTTAAAAATATAAAATAAAAACGGTGCCAAAACACCTATTTTTGGGCAAAATTTAAATTTAAATCCATTTTGCCGGTAATAAAGCAAGGGTTAACAGCCAAACAAAACTAAACATTTATTGCCCCAATTCTGTAGTTTGCAGAAACACCCCATATGTGGTCGTAAATGGCTATATAGCCGCACGGCAGGGCATAGAACGAAGGGAACTCCATACGGTTTCTGGAAGGCAGATTTTGATGGACAGTTTTTTTTTTTTACACCATGTCCCATTAGAAGCCCCCCCTGATGTAGCCTAGACTAGAAACTCCAAAAAAGTGACCCCATCTAAGAAACTACACCCCTCAAGGTATTCAAAAATTACTTTACAAACTATGTTAACCCTTTAGGTGTTCCACAAAACTAAATAGCGAATGTAGAAACAATTTTAGAATTAAATTTTTTTGTTACATTGCCTCAAAAAAGAGTAATATAGAGCAACCAAAAATCTAATTTACCCCAAATATTGTCCCAAAACAACAACCACCTTATCCCGTAGTTTCCTAGATGGGGTCACTTTTATGGAGTTTCTACTCTAGGGGTGCATCAGGGGGCTTGAAAGGGTACATGGTGTAAATAAACCAGTCCAGCAAAATCTGCCTTCCAAAAACCGTATGGCGTTCCCCTTCTTCTATGTCCTGCCGTTTAGCCAAACAGTAGTTTACGACCACATATGGGGTGTTTTTGCAAACTACAGAATCAGGGCAACCCATTTTGAGTGTTGTTTGGCAGTTAACCCTTGTTTTACTCCTGGAAAAAATTGATTATATTGGAAAATTTTCCAAAAAATAGAAATTTCAAAATTGTTTCTCCATCTGCCATTAACTCTTGTGGAACACCTAAAGGGTTAACAAAGTTTGTAAACCCAGTTTTGAATACCTTGAGGGGTGTACTTTCTTAGATGGAGTCACTTTTTTGAAATTTCTATTCTAGGGGTGCAACAGGGGGCTTCAAATGGGACATGGTATAAACAAAACCAGTCCTGCAAAATCTGCCTTCCAAAACCCATATGGTGTTCCCCTCCTTCTATGTGCTACCGTTCGGCCAAACAGTAGTTTACGACCACATATGGGGTGTTTTTGCAAACTACAGAATCAGGGCAACCCATTTTGAGTGTTGTTTGGCAGTTAACCCTTGTTTTACTCCTGGAAAAAATTGATTATATTGGAAAATTTTCCAAAAAATAGAAATTTCAAAATTGTTTCTCCATCTGCCATTAACTCTTGTGGAACACCTAAAGGGTTAACAAAGTTTGTAAACCCAGTTTTGAATACCTTGAGGGGTGTACTTTCTTAGATGGAGTCACTTTTTTGAAATTTCTATTCTAGGGGTGCAACAGGGGGCTTCAAATGGGACATGGTATAAACAAAACCAGTCCTGCAAAATCTGCCTTCCAAAACCCATATGGTGTTCCCCTCCTTCTATGTGCTACCGTTCGGCCAAACAGTAGTTTACGACCACATATGGGGTGTTTCTGCAAACTACAGAATCAGGGCAACCCATTTTGAGTGTTGTTTGGCAGTTAACCCTTGTTTTACTCCTGGAAAAAATTGATTATATTGGAAAATTTTCCAAAAAATAGAAATTTCAAAATTGTTTCTCCATCTGCCATTAACTCTTGTGGAACACCTAAAGGGTTAACAAAGTTTGTAAACCCAGTTTTGAATACCTTGAGGGGTGTACTTTCTTAGATGGAGTCACTTTTTTGAAATTTCTATTCTAGGGGTGCAACAGGGGGCTTCAAATGGGACATGGTATAAACAAAACCAGTCCTGCAAAATCTGCCTTCCAAAACCCATATGGTGTTCCCCTCCTTCTATGTGCTACCGTTCGGCCAAACAGTAGTTTACGACCACATATGGGGTGTTTTTGCAAACTACAGATTCAGGGCAACCCATTTTGAGTGTTGTTTGGCAGTTAACCCTTGTTTTACTCCTGGAAAAAATTGATTATATTGGAAAATTTTCCAAAAAATAGAAATTTCAAAATTGTTTCTCCATCTGCCATTAACTCTTGTGGAACACCTAAAGGGTTAACAAAGTTTGTAAACCCAGTTTTGAATACCTTGAGGGGTGTACTTTCTTAGATGGAGTCACTTTTTTGAAATTTCTATTCTAGGGGTGCAACAGGGGGCTTCAAATGGGACATGGTATAAACAAAACCAGTCCTGCAAAATCTGCCTTCCAAAACCCATATGGTGTTCCCCTCCTTCTATGTGCTACCGTTCGGCCAAACAGTAGTTTACGACCACATATGGGGTGTTTCTGCAAACTACAGAATCAGGGCAACCCATTTTGAGTGTTGTTTGGCAGTTAACCCTTGTTTTACTCCTGGAAAAAATTGATTATATTGGAAAATTTTCCAAAAAATAGAAATTTCAAAATTGTTTCTCCATCTGCCATCAACTCTTGTGGAAGACCTAAAGGGTTAATAAAGTTTGAAAAAACAGTTTTGAATACCTTGAGGGGTGTAGTTTCTAGAATGGGGTCATTTTTGGGAGGTTTCTATTATCTAAGCCTCACAATATGACTGCAAACCTGAACTGGTCCATAAAAAGTGGGATTTTGAAGATTTCTCAAAAATTTCAAATTTTGCTTCTAAACTTCTAAGCATTGTAACATCCCCAAAAAATAAAATATCATTCCCAAAACAATTCAAACATGAAGTAGACATATGGGGAATGTAAAGTCATCACAATTTTTGGGGGTATTACTATGTATTACAGAAGTAGAGAAACTGAAACTTTGAAATTTGCTAATTTTTCAAAATTTTTGGTAAAAAATGTATTTTTTTATGCAAAAAAATTAACTTTTTTGACCCAATTTTAGCAGTGTCATGAAGTACAATATGTGACGAAAAAACAATCTCAGAACGGCCTGGGTAAGTCGAAGCGTTTTAAAGTTATGAGCACTTAAAGTGACACTGGTCAGATTTGCAAAAAATGGCCTGGTCCTTAAGGTGAAAATGAGCCTGGTCCTTAAGGGGTTAATACAACTGCATCCAACCAAAATGGAGCCATCAGGATGTATTTAATGGAACGTATCCTTTCAATTCAGGTTTTGAGATCTTCTGCCAGATCTCAAAACCTGAATTAAAAATGCAGATGTGAAAGTAGCCTAACTCTTCAGACAATCTACTTTATATCCATATATATGTCAGTCTTTTGAGAAAGCACAATACCTTTTATGTGGGATTGAAGCAAGTTGACCTCTTGTGACCCATTAATTACCTCTACCCCTATGGTGAAGCAGATGTCTACAAGATGTCCACACTTTGATTGCACTGGTTTGCTGTTACATCTCAAAGATCTTTTTACATTTGCAAATTAGGAGAGCATTCACAATGACCAGACAGCCTTTCAACTCAGTAGCATTGTTCTAAAGTTGCCTTTTCAGTTCTGTATTAAAGGCTGCATTGCTCTCACAAAACATGTCTTAATATGCAAAGGCTTTCTGAAATCTCAATCTGTATCATCTATCATATGCAACAGTTTTCTTATCATGGTGAATAAACGTGGGCATGTAATTGGTCACATTTACTTAGTGTAAGTAATGGAGAACTAGAAAACAGCTACCAAGAAATGCATGAAAAAACATGTCTATGGCCTCATGCACACGACCGTTGTTCGGGTCCGCATCCGAGCCGCAGTTTTTGCGGCTCGGGTGCGGACCCATTTACTTCAATGGGGCCGCAAAAGATGCGGACAGCACTCCGTGTGCTGTCCACATCTATTGCTCCGTTCCGTGGCCCTGCAAAAAAATAAATAACATGCCCTATTCTTGTCCGCGCTTTGCGTACAAGAATAGGCATTTATATTAAAGGCAAATTGCAGAATGCGCACGGACACCGTCCTTGTTTTACGGACTGCAAAATACACCTCGGTCGTGTGCATGAGGCCTATCTAGTTCCACCTACTGTTCTGCAGTGTTGACCTAGAGCAGGCATGTCCAAAGTGCAGCCCTCCAGCTGTTGCAAAACTACAACTCCCAGCATGCCTGGATATCTTACAGCTATTAGGGCATGCTGGGAGTTGTAGTTTTGCAACAGCTGGAGGGCCGCACTTTGGACATGCCTGACCTAGAGGTATTGTCCATGGCGTATTTCTTCTCAATTCTTAATAGGTAAACTAAAAAAATCCTTGTGTCTCAAGCAATCTACCACAGATGTCTGCTCCACCATTTCTGTAGCCGGTAAGTTTAACATCTGTCATGGGTAAACTGTTTGTAGGTTTTCTAAGAGATGCTATCTTGGAGCACCTCGATAAAAATAAACAAATAACGCCATATCAGCATGGCTTCATGAGGGATCGGTCATGTCAAACTAATTTCATCAGTTTCTATGAGGAGGTAAGTTCTAGACTTGACAGCAGAGAATCAATGGATGTCGTATTTCTGGACTTCTCCAAAGCATTTGACTCTGTACCGCATAAGAGGTTAGTATATAAAATGAGAATGCTCGGACTGGGAGAAAACGTCTGTATGTGGGTAAGTAACTAGTTCAGTGATAGAAGACAGAGGGTGTTTTTTAACGGTACACACTCAGATTAGGTCACTGTCACTAGTGGAGTACCTCAGGGGTCAGTATTGGGCCCTATTATCTTCAATATATTTATTAATGATCTTGCATAGTAAGATATAAATGTTTGCAGATGACACTAAACTGTGTAAAGTAATTGACACGGAAAAGGACAGTATACTACTACAGAGGGATCTGGATAGATTGGAGGCTTGGGCAGAGAAGTGGCAGATGAGGTTTCACAATGACAAATGTAAGGTTATGCACATGGGAAGGAATAATGCAAGTCACCCGTACATACTAAATGGTAAAACACTGGGTAACACTGACATGGAAAAGGACCTAGGAATTTTAGTGAACAACAGCAAACTAAGCTGTAAAGACCAGTGTCAGGCAAATGCTGCTAAGGCCAGTAAGATAATGGGTTGCATCAAAAGGGGCATAGATGCCAGTGATGAGAACATAGTCCTACCACTTTACAAATCATTGGTCAGACTACACATAGAGTAGTGTACAGTTCTGGGCTCCTGTGAATAAAGGCAGACATAGCAGAGCTGGAGAGGGTTCAGAGGAGAGCAACTAAAGTAATAACTGGAATGGGGCAACTACAGTACCCTGAAAGATTATCAACATTAGGGTTATTCACTTTAGAAAAAAGACAACTGAAAGGAGATTTAATTACTCTGCATAAATATATCAGGGGTCAGTACAGAGATCTCTCCCATCATCTGATGGGAGATGGTGGCTGAAGTGCATGCAAAGTTTCCTGGCCATTTTTAGGATTTCTTGCAGATGGGTGGAAGACTTCAGGAAACGCTTTGCAACCAGATTGAACACGTGCGCCATGCAGGGCGCATGGCTCAGCCCTCCTTGATGCAGAGCCAACACAATGTTCTTCCTGTTGTTGGTCACCATGGTTCCGATTTAAGGTTTTTTGGGGAAAGCTATGATTTGATTTCTTGATGAAGGACGCAGAGCAGTGACTCAGTTCGCCAAGCAAACTAGGTGCAGAGCAGCGTGACACCGCCGTGCCATGCACATGTGGTATGCTGGTGGGGCACTGTGAATTGTCCTTGCAGTGGAGGCTGAGGACAAGGTGGAGGAGGCAGGGGGCGGACATTGTCGCAGGACAAACGGCTTGAGAACATGGAGGCGAAAGCGGCGTTATCTGGCCAAGTTGCTGGTTTGGCTGAGCAGGAACCACATTAACCCAGTGGGCCGTAAAGGACATATAATGGCTTTGACCATAGTTACAGCTCCACACGTCAGTGCTGCCGTGCACTTTGGCAGACACCTACAGTCTCAAGGACTGGCCCACCTTCTGTTCTACATATGTGTGCAGGGCTGGAAATGCCTTTTTGGCAAAGAAATGATGGCTTGGGACTCTCCACCTCAGCTCAGCACAAGCCATCAGTTCTCTAAATGGTGAAGAGTCCACCACTTGGAAAGGGAGGGACTGCAGTACCAGCAACTTGGCCAGTAGCACGTTCAGCTGCTGCGCCGTTGGATGCGTGCCCGCATACTTTTGTCTCTTGGCAATTGCTTCAGTGAACGATTGCTGACGGAATGACTGACGAGGAGTAGGAGGAGGAGCAGGAGTATCAGGACCAGCAGATGATGGAAAGAACAAACAGCTTTCTTCGGCTGAGGTGGTAGAGCCTTGACTGCCTGAAATCGGGTGCGTGCCACTGGGTGATGCAGTGGTTGCTGGCACCCTGTCCACACCTTCTGCCCACCGATTTGACAAATGGCCATGTTTACCTCCCCCGGCGGCTTAACAAAAAACTGCCACACCGCTGAGTAGGTGATTTTACCCCCAACACCCCGCACTGACTGACTGCTACCTCCACTGCCTCCATGAACCCCTTCACCACTACTTTCGGGGCTGGCTCCTGTAATGTGGGTGGCCTACCCCAGGCACGTTTGGCTCCCGATCTCCCACTGCTGCCACCCTGCTGACTCCTGGACACACTATCGACTTGCTGACTCCACCACTGCCTCACACACAAGCTGCCACCATCTTCACCCGATGATGATGAAGCCCCTTCATCACCCGTCTCCCAATTGTGATCGGCTACATGATCATTGAGTACTGTCTGCACGTCATTCATGTCCTCCTAATGGTCTCTGAGCCAGGAGTCTGACCGCTCACAACACTAGCTCCCATGCCACTCTCCTAATCACTACTTGCCCGCCTGCCAGAGGAAGAGGCTGATGTCTCCTCCAGATCTTGGCTGGGCAGTAGCTACTGACTGTCCTCTAGTAGCTCGTCCTTGCTGCATAGTGGAGCTGAGCCCACAGCATACAATACTTCTCTGGCTGAGGGAACAGGAAAGGACAGAGGCAGGTTGAGGACAGGTGAGGGCACAGGGCCTGCTCCCGGGCCATACCAACTAAGGGTTGTGTCTAACGAAACCCACCAACTCTTGGCTGGGGGTGTCTGATGTCACTTGCAACAAAGTCAAAGATCGATTCAACCATTCAAGAACCCCTGGGTTGCTGGTCAAGACACGACCACTAGCTGACACTGGGAGCTCAGGGCTCTCAAAGTGACCCCTGCTGCCACGCCCCTCCCCTGTGCAGGGCCTGTCACTTCTCTGTCCGACATACTGTTAGATCAAATAAGTAAATAAAAAGTAAATTAATATATGCTAAAAAGGGCTGTAATTTTCTCACTTCACGACACAACGGCTGATAAGCCCCTTTTTTTCCCCCACTAACAAATGCCAAAAAGAGCTTAAATTTTCTCACTTCACCACACAACAGCTAATAAGCCCCTCCCCCCCCCCATGACAAAAAATGGCTTCAGAACATATATATAACTGCACCGCACAAGGGCTAATAAGACCCCAATAACAAGAACGGTTTGCTAGAATTACAGAGGTATTACAAACCTGAAATGAGCAGCAGTTTAATGGCAATTTGGATCCGCAGTCAGTGCAGCAAGGTGTAATAGGATTGTTCCTATTACCCAGGCTATAAACACCCCTACTGAACCCTGTTCTGCTTCAATACCTTTCACTACACTTCTAATGCTCTTTTCCTGAACTTCTATAGTAAAATATAAGTTTTCCAATCTTTCCTAGAACTGTCCCTAGCTCCTGCTAATGCCTCTCCCTGCACTAAGTGCACTGGAAAATGGCTGAATCCAAGATGGCTGAGGCTATTTATAGGGCTGTGACATCACAGGGCTGGCTGGCTGCTGATTGGCTGCATACATGGTATTGTGGGTAATCCCTCGTCCCCAGAGTTCCTTGCTCCATGTCCTAACATGTGCAGCAGCCATTTTATGAAAGTCCTGAAATTCGGATCAAATTCTACTTTGTCAGCTTTGATTCGCTCATCAACAGTAATGCATGGCACCTCATTAGGGAATAAATCCCCCAGAGTTAAAGCCCACATCTCATGACTGTCAGTACAGGGAGTAGACATACACACTGCACTTCCTATAATCCACCTGTCAATTAGCAGTTGATGGCAAGATGGAATGAAGGGAGACACCTAGTGCACCTCTTTATTCTTCAACTTTCATACAAAAAAATTGTGATATATTTTATCAAATGCCACATGTATAAATATTTTTTTCCCCTGGAGCATTGCTTCTAATGGTGAACATCTGTTTACATGGCACCTGACAAAGCCATTTACGTCCAACTATATGATATTTCTGTATCCAGTAGAACCCGCTCAATAAGTTAAGGAATGTAGTGTTTTTCGGATAACACTAGCTGAGCACAGCATCTTGGGAATCTAATGTTCATTTTGCACAGTCCCATACTCACTTATTTCTGCAAAATACCTGCGGTGTCAAAATGCTCACTCCACCCTTGATAAATAACTTGAGGCATGTTGTTTCCAAAATGAGGTCACATATTGGGGGGTTCACTGTATGGGTACCTCAGGGTCTCTGCAAATGTGATGTAGCACCTAAAAACCGTTCTGGCAAAAAACAAATGGTGCTCCTTCCCTTCTGAGCCCTACCATGTGCCAATACAACAGCTTAAGTCCACATTTATTGCATTTCCGTACCCAGTAGAACCCGTCTATGAATTCAAGTAGTGTGGTGAGAGTCTCAGATAGCATGAGCTGGGCACAACATAGTGGGCACTAAAATACCATATATCTTGAAAAAAAAAATTTTTTAATTTTCTATGGACCTCTGCGTAAATATTTCAGCTAAATACTGCAGTCTCAATATGCTCACTCCATTCATTGATACCTTGTTAGATGTATTCCTCAAAATGTTGGCTTCCCATTATTATTTGGCCCCAGAGCTTCTACAGTTGTTGGCACAAGCAATGTAAATCACCACATTATGCCTCAAAATGTGCATGGTGCTCTTATACTTGTCCAGGCAAAAAGAATAAAACCAGGAAGCACAGCTTAATAATAAGATTGCTTGTTTTTCACACAAGCATATGCTGGACACAAAATTTTGAGCACTGAAATGGCATGTAAGTATAAAAACTGCAACTTTCACTACACCCGTAGGGACTAAAAGCTTGCAGTACCCCTTGTTAAAGTCTGTGAGGGGTGTGGTTTCCAAAATTGGGTCATTTCTTGAGGATTTCTTTTTTATTTCACCTCAAAGTTTTTGCAGTTGTCAGTCAGTGCTGTATAAATCACAGATTAAGGCTATATGCACACGATCATATGTGTTTGGCAGTCCGCAAATTGCAGATCCGCAAAGGAAACTACAAAAAACTATGACGTCCGTATGGCATCCGTTTTTTTTGCGGATCCATTGTAACAATGCCTATCCTTGTCCACAAAACGGAAAAGAATAGGACATGTTATAAACTTTTTGCGAGGCTACGGAACTGACAAACGGATGCTGATAGCACATGGTTTGCTGTCCGCATTTTTTGTGGACCCATTGAAATGAATGGGTCCTCATCCTATCCGCAAACAAAACGGAACGCACACGGAAACAAAGTTCGTGTGCATGAGGAAACAAAGCACGTTTGTGTGCATGAGGCCTAAGGTCCCAAATGCACATGGGGCCTTTTCTCTTCTGAACGCTGCACTGTGCCCAAACAGCAGTTTACGAACACATAGGTTATAGTGTTGTACTCAAGATAAAATATGTATTTAAATTTGTGGTGCTTTTTCCCTTGTTACCACTTGTGCAAATGAAACATCTGAGGCTAAAACTACATATAACTGAAATACAATGTAGCACTCCAGGTTAAGTGAATGGGTTTTGGACCACTTTATGCTTGACAAAGGCCTCATTGTGCTGGGATGAAACTTTGCCATTTGGGGAAAAAATGGGTCCATCACCCATTCACTTAACCTGGAGTGCTGCCTCATCTTTTGATTTGTGGATCTCATAGGGGATTACTTGCCTGCTCTCTCAGAGGAATTGCACCCCAACATCACAGACTGACTGTGCTGCTATTCTTTCTTGCTTTAAATGTAATTTTGAATTTCATGTCCCAATCCTAAAAAATATATATATATGAAACACTTGTGGAGTGAAACCCATAATTATACCCCTAGGAAGCTGCCTTAAAGGGTTTAGTTCCCAAATTTGGGGTTCTATACTGTACTGGTACCTCAGAGTAAATGTGACATGGCTCCTGAAAATCATTTCAGTGAAATATGCCCTCCAAAAGCCAAATAGTGCTCCATCCTTTCTGAGCTCTGCAATGTGCCCATTCAGCAGTTTACAGTCATGGCCAAAAGTTTTGAGAATGACACAAATATTAGTTTTCACAAAGGTTGCTGCTAAACTGCTTTTAGATCTTTGTTTCAGTTGTTTCTGTGATGTAGTGAAATATAATTACACACACTTCATACGTTTCAAAGACTTTTATTGACAATTACATGACATTTATGCACTATAGTGGCCTATTTCAGTACAGAAATAAAAATATATATGCACTTCACTGGTGCACTTATTTGTGGCAAAAGCATTTAGTGTATATCACACTGCCTGAAGAATGTATTTAAAAGAAAATAATAAAGTATTTATTAATAACTGGTTAAAAGGGGAACAAAATATGTGTATCACTTTTGTGAGCTTTTTTCTACAAGTTGGGGATTGGCAGGCTTTTTGTCTAATGACCTGAGTTCCGAATGTTGGTTAGGAAACCCTAAGGAGGTTTTTTTCAGAAAAAGAACTGCCTACACAGGTAGCTCAATTTGAGCATTACTGCGTCTTTTTAGCACCTGAATCATGTATATAAAGATCACGTCTGATGCTGATGGGAGGTCCAGACTTGATCTATATAAAAAACAATATAGTCCCGAGAGGACTGAGGAGTCTGATCCTCCCAGCAGCACGTGTACGTTCTAGCGATTTCCTCAAAAAATGTGAACAAGAGTCTATTGAAGGTTCTCTCCGCTCAATGCGGTTGTTACTTGATGAGGAGTGGAGGCTATTAGCAGTGAGCGAAATTGAGTTAAAAGAGAGCATTACCCAGGCAAAAAAATTCAGTGAGCACACTGACTTTGTGAAAAAGGAGGCTTTATTACAACAAAATATTGAGCGTTTCACATCTCAGATCAAAGAAAGGAAACATTTCCAATTTAAGAGATATCAGTGTCTTTAAGAAAGGCAGGGTACTTGACTTTGGCCCCAAACATCAGGTCACTTCAGAGGTGGACACCGAGCTATTGATGGAGCCGCTGGCTTGCAGGATTCGTCTAGATGGTCAGATTCGGGGGTTCAGGGTAGCGGGAGAGAGTGATAAAATCAGGCTCTATGCAGACGATGTCATTCTCTTTTTGGATCAGGGCTGGAAGGCTGTCCCCTACGTTATGCAGGTGATAGAGGAATTTAGTCAACTGTCTGGTTATTTAATTAACTAGGCTAAGTCCTCACTCCTCCCGCTATTTCCCGCACTCGAAATGCAAACCTTCTGGTTGGTCTATCGGAAGAAGGGGACAGGAATATAGGTGATGGTCCTTTTACAGACCTAAAAAATACATCTAAAATGTTTCCACCAATAAATGAAAACACTCCAATTGACACCTTCCTTAGTGTGGTAACCCAGGATCTTCATAAACTTGAAGTGAAATCCCTGGGGTATGATAATGTGAGCCATGAGGAGAAGCTGTCATTGGAGGAGTTGGAACGGGACACCAGTATTGTCATTAAGCCCTCAGATAACGGCGGCAATATCGTGGTCATGGACCATGATAAATATTGCACGATATGCCTCAGACTGCTGGAAGTTAGGTACACCTATACATGTCTTGCCCCTGATCCTACACCTATGTATAGGGCTATACTCAATAGTGCATATGAGGACAAACTTATCAGCAAGGCAGAACTGGAATATCTGTCACCTAAGTTCACAGATCTTGCCACGTTTTATAGTCTGCCCAAGCTACATAAACAGAGAACTCAATTGAAGGGCAGACCCATTGTCTCGGGCATTGGCAGCCTCACTGCAAATATTAGTACGTATGTGGATACGATCTTGCATCCATTTGTAGTGAGCCTGCCATCTTATGCCCGGGACACTATGGATGTGCTGCAGCGGCTAGATGGCATCCAATGTGAGGAGGGTGTATGGTTGGCAAGTTTGGATGTGGAGGCCCTGTACACCTCCATACCCCATGATTTGGGGTGTGAGGCTGTTGAAGCCTTCCTCCAACAGAGAGAAGAACATTGTCGCCTCCATAACACCTTCCTAATGCAACTTTTAAGATTTGTCCTGACACGAAACATCTTTCTCTTTAAGCAACGCATCTACCACCAGCTCAGGGGGGTTGCGATGGGTAGCCCCTGTGCCCCCACTTTCTCTAACCTCTACCTGGGCTGGTGGTAGAGGGAGGTCGTGTTTGCTGACATGATGGAGCAGTATGCATCTTGTATCCAACTGTGGATTAGATATATAGATGACGTGCTGATACTGTGGAAGGGCACGACAGAGAGATTTATTCAATTTGTGGCATCCTTGAACATCAATCAACTAGGCCTATTTTCTACATCCACTAATAGCCTCCTGCATTGGAATAGTGGACACACCTTGGCCCTGAAAAGTGGTATCCCTAAATGGCAGGGCCAGGAGGAATTGTTCTGAGTTAGGTGAGTTTAAAGCAGCTGCATCTGACTTAAGATCAAGATTTGTGAAAAAGGCATATCAACATGCAATGAGAGCTAACCACAGTCAATTGTTGGTCCCAAATATCAGGACCAAAGCTGACTCCACCCCTCGGATTATAGCCACATTTGATAAAGCTAATCAACAGGTCCTTGAGATCCTGTAGAGCAGGGATGTCAAACTCGTGGCCCTCCAGCTGTTGCAAAACTACAACTCCCATCATGCCTGGGCATACTACAGCTATCAGGGAATGATGGGAGTTGTAGTTTTGCAACATCTGGAGGGCCATGAGTTTGACATCCATGCTGTAGAGTCATTGGTCAATCTTTCAGTCTGATCCAGATATTGGGTCATCTATACCGGACAGTCCCTCCATTACGTATCGGCACAGCTCCAATCTACGTGACTGTTTAAGGCACAGCTTGTATACACGTCCCATGTCTGGTACAGGGTTAAAAAATTCATTAAAAGGAACTTTCCCTTGTGGCTCCTGTATAATAGGTGGCAGCATCATGAAAGGATAATTCTTCACCAGTTACTCTACTGGTGATAGATTCAGTATCCATTCCTTTATTAGGTGTACCTCAGTGGGCGTAGTATACCTTATCACCTGTAGGTGCGGCCTGCAATATGTAGGCAAGACCAAAAGTGAGCTGAGGAGGAGAATAGGGGAACATTTGTCCGATATTCGCAATTTGCGGGACACAACTGTGGCACCTCATGTGCGTGACGTGCATGATGGGAACCCTGATGTTTTGCGGGTTCAAGGGATTGTATTGATTAATAGATCTATTCGTGGTGGAGATATTGATATACTCTTACTCCGCAAGGAAGCAATGTAGATTTTCAAGCTGCAAACTGTCCATCCGAAGGGCTTGAATTAGGCCATCTGATATGATTGCTTTATTTAATATTATATCTGAGCAGGTAATTGGGGGTCAGTGCCCCACTAGCCACTTCTATATATTATTCACTCTATGCACATACAGATGTTAAGCCAGAATATGATTGTTAGGTATTTGTAGGATTGCAACTAGTGCACCTTAGCCTACTTCAAATGCATGGACTGTGTCCTTATTCCTTATCCTGCATTTAATTAGCATCAATGTGCTAATAGTATTAGGATCTAGTCCAGACTGTTTTAGGTGTAGCAGGTCAATAATCATCCCTCAGGGGCGTACCTAGAGCATTTGGCACCCGGGGCGAACCCTTTGTTTGCCCCCCCCCCCCCCCAAGAAAGTTAAGAAAACATGCACAAACTTTTTTCAATGTTTTCAATAATATTTATTACAAAACATTCAGACATCTGCATGTGTTTTGCGGATCCGATCCATGTATCAGTGGATCCGTAAAAATCATACGGACGTCTGAATGGAGCCTTACAGGGGGGTGATCAATGACGGAGGTGATCAGGGAGTCTATATGGGTGATCACCCCTCTGTCTTTGATCACCCCCCTGTAAGGCTCCATTCAGACATCCGCATGTGTTTTGCGGATCCGATCCATGTATCAGTGGATCCGTAAAAATCATATGGACCTCTGAATGGAGCCTTACAGGGGGGTGATCAATGACAGGGGGGTGATCAGGGAGTCTATATGGGGTGATCAGGGGTGATCAGTGGTTCATAAGGGGCATCTCCTCTCCTACATAGCGCCACATACCTCTTACATCCAGTGATGTCACCTTTGATGTAGACGTTCTCTTTCCTCATCTTCTCCATTCAAACCAGACCGCCATGATGATTTTTCTGCCATCTCCCGTCTCTGCAGAGATTGAGAAACAGACATTAGTTTCCTGCCACCCCCAATACTATACTGCAGAAACAGTCCCCCTGGAAATACTACTATAGTGCCCTAGTAATCATGTTCCTCATAGCCCCCAGTAGTAGTATAGCTCCCCATGATACCCCCTAGTAGTACTAATTTTCCCTATAATATGACAGTACATGAAATACCCCCGCTTAGTGCCCGCAGTTGAGCTAATGTCCCCATAATGTATGCCAGTATAAAATACCCCTATATAGTGCCCCAGTAAATGCCCTCATACTGCTCCTCTCCCCCTTCCCCATAGTGTCCCCCATAATATGCCAGTAAAAAAATGCCCCTTAGTGCCCCCAGCAGATGCCCCTATAGTGCTCCTCCCCCACAATGTGTCAGTAAAAAAATGCCCCTTCTTAGTGCCACCATATGCCCCAATAGTGCTCCACTCCCCCATAGTGCCGCTCTCCCCTATAGTGCCTCCCATAATGTGCCAGTAAAAAAATGCCCCCTTAGTGCCACCAAATGCCAGTGCCCCCATAATGTTCCAATACAAAAGACCACTTTAGAGCCCCCACTTCCCCATAGTGCCCCCAAATAATGCCCCTATAGTAACACCAGATGCCCCATAGTGCTGCTCTCCCCTATAGTGCCCCCCAGAATGTGCCAATAATTAAAAAAAAGCCCACAGATACCCCCATGGTGCCCCCCCATAATGTGCCAGTAAGAAATGTCCCCATAGTGCCAGCTCCCCCCCTATAGTGCCAGCTCCCCCCCCATAGTGCCAGCTCCCCCCCCATAGTGCCAGCCCCCCCCTATAGTGCCAGATCTCCCCCCTATAGTGCCAGATCTCCCCCCTATAGTGCCAGATCTCCCCCCTATAGTGCCAGATCTCCCCCCTATAGTGCCAGATCTCCCCCCTATAGTGCCAGATCTCCCCCATATAGTGCCAGATCTCCCCCCTATAGTGCCAGATCTCCCCCCTATCGTGCCAGATCTCCCCCCTATCGTTCCAGATCTCCCCCCTATAGTGACCCCCCATAGTGCCCCTCCATAGTGCTAGTTTCCCCCATAGTGCCAGGCGCCCACCCCCCCACCCGCAAAGAGGAAAAAAAAACAAAAAACGAATACTTACCTCCATCAGCTCAGCAGCGATGCAAGCCTTTTCCGGCCTGTGTCCCTGCTGTGTGCTGCCGGTCTCAGGCGTCACGATGATAATGACATCATCGCGCTGCCTGAGCCGGCCTCTGATAGGCTGCAGGCATTAGTGCCTGCGGCCTATCAGAAGAACAGGGGAGGGACACGCCTCTCCCTCCCCTGCCCCACAGCACACAGCGGCCGCAATTACATCCAGGGCCGCGCCGCCTGTGGCGATCGGCGGTGCGGCCCTGAAGAATAAAAAATATAATTATTTTTTTTTAGACAGGCGGCCTGGCTGGCACCCCCCCTGTGAGTGGCACCCGGGGCGGCCCGCCCCCCCCCCCCCCCCCCGCGCACCCCCCTTGGTATGCCACTGTCATCCCTGACTACATTAGCTCAATCTGGAGCCTGAAAGTCACGAAAGTGATACACAGAATTGTTTTCCCCTTTTAACCAGTTATTAATAAATACTTTATTATTTTCTTTTAAATACGTTCTTCAGGCAGTGTGATATATATGTTTTCTAAGTGAACTTACACCCAATTAAAAGCATTTAGTGGCCTATTTCAGTACAGAAAGAAAAATACATACGCTCATCACTGGTGCATTTATTTCTGGCAAAAGCATTTAGTGGCCTATTTCAGTACAGAAAGAAAAAAAATATATGCACTTCACTGGTGCACTTATTTGTGGCAAAAGCATTTAGTGGCCTATTTCAGTACAGAAAGAAAAATATATACGCACTTCACTGGTGCAATTATTTCTGCTAAAAGCGTTTAGTGGGCTATTTCAGTACAAAAATAAAAATATATTCTCAGTTCACTGGTGCACTTATTTGTGACAAAAGCGTTTAGTGGCCTATTTCAGTACAGAAAGAAAAAACTATACGCACTTCACTGGTGCATTTATTTCTGGCAAAAGCATTTATGGTGACGGCAGACGTTGAATCACTATATACAAGTATCAGACATGGCAATGGCCTGAAGGCAACAGCGGATTTCCTGAAAGGTAATAATTGTGACCAGCGCTTTAATGGCTTCATTTTGGACCTCCTACAATTCATATTGGAACATAACTTTTTCGTCTTCAAGGACAAATATTATTTACAACTGCAGGGGGTTGCGATGGGGGCCACTTGTGCCCCTTCGTATGCCAACCTATTCCTTGGAGCATGGGAACGGTCCATTTTCCAGGATGGGCAAATCGTCAATGTAGACAAGGTCCATAATTGGATACGCTACATTGACGATATCCTATTCATTTGGGAAGGACCATTGGAGGATCTAAATGATTTCATGCATGTGCTCAATACGAATGAGCTAAATATCAAACTTACCTTTCAGGCTGCAAGAGAGCTGGACTTCCTGGATCTTCACATTCTGGTGGGTGAGGATGGGATGCTTAAAACAGATATCTACAGGAAAAAGACAGCGGTTAATTCCATCCTACATGCAGAGTCAGCACATCCCAGGACAACTATTAATGGAATCCCCACAGGTCAGTTTCTTAGGCTAAAAAGAATCTGTTCGGAAAAAACCCAATATCATAAACAATCAAAAATAATGAAAGACAGATTCCTAGATAGGGGTTACAGTAATCGGCAAATTAAAAAAAGCATGAATGTGGCAAAACAAAGAACAAGAGAAAAATTGCTGTACCCCAATGATAAAATTATCAATGATCAGAGCCAGGAACCAAGATTCATAACCAATTACAACAGACAGTGGGGGCAAATTAACAAAGTCCTAAATAAACATTGGGAGGTGCTGCTAACTGATATTAAATTAAAACAAATTGTTATCAATAGACCTTTAATCACTGCAAGAAGGTCAAAAAATTTAAAAGATATCCTGGTTCACAGCCACTATATACCTGAGGTAGTGGGAAAGAAGGATGAAATGAAAGGCGGCTCCTATGCTTGCGGCAGATGCAAAGCCTGTAAAAACATGGAAAGGACAAATGTTTTCACGGACGGAGATAAACAGAGAACTTATGATATCCGGGAGTACATATCCTGCTCCTCTACGGGAGTAGTATATTATGCCACCTGCCCGTGTGATAAAATATATGTAGGTCTGACCACACGAGAATTGCGCAAAAGGATCAGAGAACATGTCAGGGACATAGAAAAGGCGAATGACGAGGAAGACCTAGCAAATTTAAAAACCATACCCAAACATTTTAAAATCTTCCATAAAGCTAATCCAAGTGGACTTAAGTTTAGGGGTATTGACCTAATCCATCTAGGGACCAGAGGAGGAAATAAGGGCAAAAAACTAGCACAACTAGAAAGCAAATGGATCTTTCGACTAAATTCCCTTACACCGGTAGGACTTAATGAAAATTTTGGATTTAGCTCTTTCCTCTGAAATGCAGTGTTTTTTAATCCATTTTATGGGGAAAATAAATGTTATTTTAATGGCTCCTAACTATTCTAGGATATAATATCTTCATATTATATTTTTTTAACAGTTCTATTTAATTATGACTATATATACTTACTTTAATTTGTTTTGTCCAAAAACAGTTTGGGTTCCATCTTCTCACACACATGTGCGATTTCCTTGGAGAAGTATTATGCAGCATCCTGTGGAATCAATCCATCCGGAGGAGATACACCGTCTTTGGTCCTTTTTAGAAATGAATTTATATGCACAATTAAACCTTCATTAGCGGTTGGAGGTGGACTATAGGATAAAATAACATAGTAAACACATTTTATATATACTTTTTTATATTATATTTGTCCACAATGTATATTCACTATGTGTTCAGTCACCTAATTATAGCTGGCCTAATGCCCGCAATTGTATTTAATTTAAATTTGCACTAACAGCACTTTATCCATTTCTATACTGTTATCTATTTATGTATAATTGATTACTTCTGATGTTTAATCATGTATATAATTGCACTACCTTTTCCCCTTTCACTATGTTAATACCTAATAATCACTGAATGTATACATATTTTTCTTGCACTTTATATTCATAAAATAGAATACCACCTTTTTTAGTGCTATAAATAGTCCCGCCATATATGAATTCACTTTTAAACTCGATATTAATTAATAGTTTCAATCAAATATTAATAATATAGAAATCTGTTATGGTGGTTGTTGAACATTATTCATTATTAATTTTCTTTTTTATCACCTTCCATCGTATTTATCTCCAGGTTTTATATATTGTAGAGTCTTTAATATTGATTACGCAATTATAACAAGCCCTTTAAAAACATTTTGCTCCTCCAGCATGCCCCATATAACCGTATTAGTTACTAACCTAGGCATGCATAGCATTAGACGAGATCGGCACAGTGCGCATGACGGTCCTGCGGCCAGCGGACTTCCCTCTGTCTCCAAGGAGATCGGACGCCGGTGACGTCAGCCCGTGCCGTACGCGACGCGTGGCTGCCCTTGCCGCCGCCTGGACTCGGGAGACGGGCGGAAGTAGTCACAGCAGCGGCCGGAAGTGACGCGCCATGCGCCAGCGTTGCCCATCTCGTCTTAGTCGACACATGTGATCCCAAACGCCCCATTTCATTGGACAACATATATCAATATAAACTGGTCATCTAGCCCCATTAATTCACTCCTCCTGAGGACGCAGAACGGCGAAACGTACGTCGGGGAGATCCAGAGCCCTATTCTTTGACCCCTCTTGACTGGTTCTACATTTCATCTTACGGTTAGTAGCTTCAGATTTCAGCTCCACCAATTAGCATTTTGCCCACCGCCCAGGTGTTAGTCTCTTTTACATAGTTAGATGGGTGTTTGCTACTAGCATATAGTTTCTAGTGCACCCCAGATACAACTCCCAATAGAGTCCACCATCGCGCAGTGTTTTAGACCCAGATGATCCCTTTCTATGAGAATAGTCACATTATATAAACTGGCTCTGTAGTTATTAGTTACTTTCACTTTTATGGCTTGGTACAACTTTTACAACACATTGTTATAAGTTATGTAATCATGTTCATTCTGATTTTCTAATAAAGACTATATAAATTTTAAGACGATATGGGATTCATTGTACTCATTTATTAAGGGTGTTTAAAAGCATTTAGTGGTATATTTCAGTATGGAAAGAAAAAATATACTCACTTCACTGGTGCGCTTTCTTTGTGGCAAAAACAGAAAGAAAAATGTATACGCACTTTGCTGGTGCATTTATTTCTGTTAAAAGCTTTTAGTGGCCTATTTCAGTACAAAATGAAAAATATATTCTCAGTTCACTTCTGCAGTTATATGTGTTGAAAGCGTTTAGTGGCCTATTTCAGTACAGAAAGAACAATATATACGCACTTTACTGGTGCATTTATTTGTGGTGAAAGCATTTAGTGGCCTATTTCAGTACAAGTAGAAAAATATTTTTGTCACCTTTAGGGGTGTTTTAATTTTCTTTTAAAATATTTAGTTCAGGTAAAAGTATGTCAGACAGAGAAGTGCCAGGTCATGCACAGAGGAGTGGAAGAGGCATAAATGTCTCTGGAGGTTGCAGCAGAGTAAGAGGGCGTGGCAGCAGGAGTCGCAGCGAGGGGCATGAGCTCCCTGTTTAATCTAGCGGACGTGTCTTGACCAGCAACCCAGGGGTTCTTGAATGGTTAACTCGGTCATCCACTTCATTCCAAGTGACATCAGACATCCCCAGCCAACAGTCGGTGGGTTCGTCAGACACGACCCTTAGTTGGCATGGCCCGGGAGCAGGCCCTGTGCCCTCATCTGTCCTCAACCTGCCTCTGTCCTTTTCTGTTTCCTCAGCCAGAGAAGTATTATATGCTGTGGGCTCGGCTCCAGTTTTTTTGTTAAGCTGCCGGAGGAGGTGAACGTGGCCATATTTAATATATGTGGGCAGAAGGAGAAGCGTGACCGTGGTGCCAATGGTCGGGAATTAATATTGAGGACCTATCCTCAGCATAGGTCAAGATCAGCCGGGGTCCAACACTTGGCCGGGCACCTATTCCTAGGCTATGTGACATCACCATACATCAGTCATATGGTCTTGCTGCAGCTCAGCCCCATTCAAGGGGGTGAGCTGCAATACCAAGCACAGCTGCTATACTATGTAGAGTGCTATGGTTGGTGAGCACGGAGAAAGCCGTGGCACTCAACAGAGCTCTGATGTTAAATAAACAAAGATTTGCAACATTCTGTTGTCACTTTATCATTATAGGGTATTGTGTGCAGAATGAAGGTTTAGCCCAAGGCCACAACATGACAAAATGTGAAAAGTTGTAAAATGATAGAATAAACTGTATAAGTGTGAAAGTTACTCAGACGGATCCATCCAGACTTTACATTGAAAGTCAATGGGGGACAGATCCGTTTGAAATTGAGCCATATTGTACATTATTGGAGGAGATTTTGAAAGCTTCTAAAGCCATCCAGCTAATTCAGATATTCGGTATTAATCTTTTGTGATTTTATTGTTTATTAATCATTTAAATACAATGAGTCGCTATAGCTGCATACTGTGACTTTGGTACATTTTGTGAATGTGTCTCTTTAATTTAAGCAAAAGTGCTGCAGGCAACTCATAAGATAAGGAAAGACAATATTTGAAGAGCAAGGTATTTCTTAGTCAGCAAATAGAAAGAGAAAAATTCTAACTAAAGCACCAGAACCTTTGCACTGTAAAAAGTTCACATGGCCAGGGATGTCCTACGGCTCAAGACAAGCTGTACCTATAACTCTTCCTGACACGACAATGCAAGCTGCTTGAAAGACATGTTCTCCTATTGTGTGGAAAGTTTGTGTGGGTGGATAAAAGTTTTAAGGCCAATCAATTATGGCTCCTTTTTAACAGATCCTTTGTTCTCCCCAGGCCCTCACAGTAATGAGATCAATATACCTGACTGGTTGAGCCAAACTTGCATTTTGTACTGTGACTAAAAGGTTAACTAACCTGTCATACAACTTTAAAAATATTCAAAAAGTACTTTTTTTGTATTACATTTTACCGGTTTTACTAGAAATATGGGCAACCGAAGTTGGTGCCTATTGTGCTATGGAATCAGTATGTAATGAAATGAAATGTATGCGTTGTACAGATTCCACTGTACTGCAGGAAAAGGACAGCAAGCTCAGTAGTGGCAACACACATCGCTGGTCCTGCCTGTTCCCGCTTAGCTAAATCCTGGCATAGGACATTGGTGCAAGTTTTCCTGTAGTGATGTGCTATGAACAGATTTTCACTGAATGGAGCGAGCACAGGCAGGAGCTCTGAATAACACATTGAGGCTTCTACCTTTGCCAGATCCACTCAGCTAAATCCTGGCACAGCACATTGGTGCAGGGTTCAAGTACCCATGTGCTATGCAAAGCTCCTGCCTATGCCCACTCTGCTCAGCTCTGCATAGCACATGGCTACAGGAAACCCTACACCAATATGCTATGCCAGGATTTATCAGAGTGGAGTGGGCACAGGCTAGAACAGTGATGTCTTATACAGAGCTTCTGCCTGTGCCCGCTCTGCTCATCTAACGCTGTGCATTTTACATTAGTACAGGAAACCCTGCACTAATATGCTATGCCAGGATTTAGCAGAGAGGAGCGGGCACAGGCAGGAGCAGTGATGTGTTATAAAGAGCTCCTGCCTGTGCCCACTCTGCTCATCTAATGCTGTGCATTTTACATTAGTACAGGAAACCCTGCACTAATATGCTATGCCAGGATTAAGCAAGGCGGAGTGGGCACAGGCAGGGGCAGTGATGTGTTATACAGAGCTCCTGCCTGTGCCCACTCTGCTCAGCTAAAGCTTTGCATTGTACATTAATACAGGAAACCCTGCACCAATGTGCTATGCCAGGATTTATCAGAGTGGAGTGGGCACAGGCAGGAGCAGTGATGTGTTATACAGAGCTCCTGCCTGTGCCCGCTCTACTCATCTAAAGCTCTGCATTTTACATTAGTACAGGAAACCCTGCACTAATATGCTATGCCAGGATTAAGCAGGGCGGAGTGGGCACAGGCAGGGACAGTGATGTGTTATACAGAGCTCCTGCCTGTGCCCACTCTGCTCATCTAAAGCTCTGCATTTTACATTAGTACAGGAAACCCTGCACTAATATGCTATGCCAGGATTAAGCAGGGCGGAGTGGGCACAGGCAGGGGCAGTGATGTGTTATACAGAGCTCCTGCCTGTGCCTACTCTGCTCAGCTAAAGCTTTGCATTGTACATTAATACAGGAAACCCCGCACCAATGTGCTATGCCAGGATTTATCAGAGTGGAGTGGGCACAGGCAGGAGCAGTGATGTGTTATACAGAGCTCCTGCCTGTGCCCGCTCTACTCATCTAAAGCTCTGCATTTTACATTAGTACAGGAAACCCTGCACTAATTTGTTATGCCAGGATTCAGCAGGGACAGTAATGTGGTATACAAGTGTAATGACCGGCAACATGCACAGGGAGGAAAACAGGGAAAGCCCTGCCCAAGGGAGAGGGAAAGGTGGTGACCCCTAACTCACCTTGCGGCTGGTACCTGGCTGCCCTGACGTCCCTAGACAGGTTCCTCACCCGTGCGGCGATCACGTGCCTAAACCCTGGCTTTCCCTAAAATGAGCCCTGGATAGTGAACGGGCCGGTGGGATCGCTAGTCCTCACCACTGCACTAAGAGGGAAACATCAGGGAGAGGACAGACAAACACAGACAAACACAAACACCCAGGTGGGCGACCACAGCAGTCCACAAAGGTCCAACAGGGATCTGGAGGGTAGCGTTCTGATGCAACAATCAGAGAACGCAGCAACACAGCTCCAGTGGGTCAGAATAGATGTCCAGGCAGGAAGCTCTATATCTGGCAACCAGAGAAGTGTGAGAGGGGAATATAAGGAGGATTGGGAGTGCTGGACAAGGAACAGCTGAGAGAAGGAGCTACGGATCCCTGAGTGAGCCAAAACGGTTTGCAAAGCAAACCCAGAAAGCTACAATAAGGAAACATCCCTATCTTACATAGAGCGTGCAGCCAACCGCTGCGACCTCCTGACCCCGGGTACAACGGAGTCAGGCGTGGCTCTTGACACCCTCGTGACAACAAGACTTCTGCCTGTGCCCGCTCTGCTCAGCTAAAGCTCTGCATTTTACATTAGTACAGGAAACTCTGCACTAATATGCTATGCCAGGATTCAGCAGGGCAGAGTGGGCACAGGCAGGGGCAGTGATGTCTGCTCCTGCCAGTACTGAGCTCACTTTGGCACCTGTTCCTGCAGAATTATGTAATCTGCACACCGCATACATGTCAGAGGTCTACAGTCGTACAGATTCCAAAGCACTATATGCACCTGCCCTTCTGTTGCCTATATTTGCAATAATATAGTAAAATCGATAAATAAAGTATAATACAAAAAATGATCTAAGGGCATTTACAATATTTTAAATAAAGTTGCACAAATACCTACCCTATAAGGTGCCCGTACACATTATAGGAATGTCAGTCAGAATGCATGTGTATGAGACGGTCGGGAGGAAAAGTGAGCAATATTGATTTACGTTCACCATTAAAAATAGTCATTACTGAGGAGGATCCAATATATTGTTTGTGTCTTTTCTTTTCCATTTACCAGTTCGTAAAGCCATTGCATTAAAAAAAAAAAAAAAAAAAAAAAAGCTTTCCTGGTATGGCTTTTCCCATAGAACATTTTCTCTACATTGTTTAGTTCCTCCATTACTCCTCCTGTAAATGTATTACTTAATTGAACCTTGATGGCAGCATTTTGCCTTATCATAAAGCTCGGAATACACTGCAAATGTGGCCACGACACTCTTCGTGTGAATAATTATGTAGCAGTTGACTCCAGAATCACAAAAAATCCAGTTTAGATTTTATTGTGTTTTTTTTTCATGATTGTGAGTACGGTATTCGCTACACTGGGATTTCTGTCGCATTTTATTTATTGGACATTTACTAGGAATGCTCTATAAAGGACATGATTTCATTTTCACCTCTGATGTGGGGCTCAGTATGTTCTGGTTTATATAGTTCAGCAATCATTAACCCAGTTACTGATGAGCAAGCCCTGGGCACTCACAAATAACACGGCCACCACCTCCATCCACTGGAAAGCTGTGGTGCTGATTCACCCTATGCTCCTAGTGCATTGAGAGAAGCTCAGCCCTGGTTGTTTGCCATGGGCGGATTTCTAGTCCACCCCCCTCCTCCTAAACACCCAGTCTGAGAAGCAGAAGCTGAGCTCCAGCAAGTGACAGACACGCCGGCTAAGCCACCAGTTGCTTATCCGTGTAGATATGGTAAGGCAATGCTTTGGATTCTATTCGCTTTTTATTGCTATTTTGTACTTATTAATATTAGAGGGAAGATGTAATTGTTTGGGCAGTTGTTGTAGACACATGGAGGGAATGGAAGGGACACAAGTCAAAGTGCATTAGTTAATGAACAGCCCAGAGATCACTGCTGCATGATAAGCCTGGGTATAAACCTCACCTGACTTTCTATGGCAGGAAATGTCATTTTACTGTTCTTATATTGTTTCGCCATAGGGAACAGGGGACAGTTCTTTTTTCTGTGATTGTATTACTGGTATAACATCTAGAAGATGCGCAGATCACTCCCTGTGCCATTGTCTAGTATTAAAATACAATAAGCCTAGTTATAATAGAGATTGTGCGCACGGAGGAATGATAATACTGATTTCATTATGTAGACCGGTATAAGGTATCACATGTTATCAACGTGCAATACCCTATGGCAGTCAACAAGCCGGTATATAATGGAGGAGATCTATCAAAACTGCCTATTTTGCCCATAACAGCCAATCAGATTCCACCTTTCATTTCCCAAAGGAGCTCTGAAAACTTGAAGGTGAAATCTGATTGGTTGCTATGGGCAACTAATGCTACTTTCTCATCTGCACTTTTGCTGGATCCATCAGGGGATCAGCAAAAACGCATCCGGTCAATAATATTATATCTGTTCAGAACAGATCCGGTTGTATTGTCTCCGAAATGAACAAGATGTATCCAGCACTAAAGCCATTGTAAGTCAATGGACGTAGTTTTATTTTGTGTCCGCAAATACGGATCCGGCATGAAACACATTGTAAGTTAAAGTGCCGGATCCGACACAAAAAAAGAAATGCCCATTGACTTACAATGGTTTTAGTGCCGGATCCATCTTGTCTAGATCAGTATCCCATAACACACACACAAAATAGCTGCTTCAGGCGTTTTTGTATCTGGCATGGGAACGTAACAAAACTAAATAGAATGCGTTCTAGTGCATTCCATTCCAGTTTGTCCAGTTTTGTCCCCACTGACATGGGAACAAAACTGAAGCGTTTTCCTCCGGTTTTGAGATCCTCTGACGGATCTCAAAACCGGAAAGGAAAACACAGATGTGAAAGTAGCCAAACCAAATTTTCCTTTACACCAGTTTTGATAAACGTACCCCAATAGGTGTGTAGGAGTGGACATATTTCATGTCTCTAAAAGTCGGGGCCATACACAGACCTTCAGTGTCATGACAAGTCCAAGGCTGGCCATACTCGTCAGTATTTTGACGGCTGAACCTGCTGAGAACGGTGGGTTTGGATGACACACTAATGTGTATGGGGAGCTCCCAACTTGAACCTGACAGATTATGGCGTGGGAGACAAGGATCGGGCAAAATTTATATTTTGACCATGTATTCCTATGGGGGAAATCCGCAACACATCTAATATATAAAGCTGAGTGTAAGTATGTGTGTGCATATGTATGTCCGCTAAAGGAATTTGTACCATCGCATTTACAATCACGAAATTTTGCACACAGGTACATCAGGAATCTGGGAAGGTTTTAGACCGGGTCTCAGCTCTCTAGCATGTAACGTTCCTAAAATAGTAAAAAAAAAAAATGCAAATATGGCACATCACATGACCTGCATTAGCCAATAGAAGCCTGCAGGTCTTTCTCTTCATATCCCAACTGCCATACACACGGTCACATGTCTCTTATCAGCCAATAGAAACTCGCAGGTCCTTAGTCTCCACATACACACAGTTTTACACCAGGTTTCCATAACAACCCAGCTATTTTTCTTCACTGCTGTAGGTCAGCTTTAAAGGGGAAGGGCGCCATGGATGACACTGTTAAGGTAGTGTAGTGCTGTGGAGGTCACAGTTAAGGGGCAGGTAAGGTGGCCATTCAGGCCACCATCAAAAGACAGACTTAAAAAAAAAACGCTCCCAAGTCCTGCTAAGACAAGCCTCCTCACACTCTGCAGCCGACAGGGATTAAAAAAATGAAGGTAAAAATAATTTTCTGTCAGCTGCAGGGATGTGAGGGAGGGTGACTTTCTCTCTCCAGCTCATGCTCAGACAGCACAGTGCTGCTGTCTGAGAGTGAGCTGGTCAAAATAACATCCCTGCGTCCGTCCAGACGCTGCACCAGATGGAGGACATGGAATCTGAAACCCGGACTGCCCCGCTTAAAACCAGACCTCTGGCCACCTTAGGGGCAGATTGCTGTAGAGGCCACTGTTTATGGGAAGGGGTATTGTTGAAATCACTGTTAAAGCGATGGGGTACTGTGGAGTTCACTAATAAAGGGGCAGCTGCTGTGCAGGTCACTGTTAAACAGGAGGGCTGCTGTGGAGGTCACTGTTAAGGGGTGGGATGCTGTCGAGGTCACTGTTAAAGGGGCGGGATGCTGTGCAGGTCACTGTTAGGGTCCATTCACACGTCCGTTGTTTGTTTCCTGATCAGCACAATGTCTGATTTTTTTTCAGAACCCATTGAAAATGAATGGGTCCAGATCTGGTCCAGATCTGTTCAGCAAAAAAACGGAACAGATCAGGAAAGAAAAAACGGATGTGTGAATAGACCCTTAAGGGAACAGGGAACTATGGAGGTCACAGCTAAGGGGACGGTCCGCTATGGAGGTCAGTGTTAAGGGGACGGTCTGCTATGGAGGTCAGTGTTAAGGGGCGGGGTGCTGTAGAGGTCACTGTTAAGGGGGCGGATTATTGTGGAAAACACTGTTAGGCCTCTTTCACACTTGCGTTGTCCGGATCCGGCGTGTACTCCACTTGCCGGAATTACACGCCGGATCCGGAAAAACGCAAGTGTACTGAAAGCATTTGAAGACGGATCCGTCTTCAAAATGCTTTCAGTGTTACTATGGCACCCAGGACGCTATTAAAGTCCTGGTTGCCATAGTAGTAGTGGGGAGCTGGGGAGCAGCATACTTAGAGTCCGTGCGGCTGCCGGGGGCGCTCCAGAATGACGTCAGAGCGCCCCATGCGCATGGATGACGTGTCCATGCGATCACGTGATCCATGCGCTTGGAGCGCCCTGACGTCACTCTGGAGCGCCCGGGAGCCGCACGGATGGTAAGTATGCTGCTCCCCGCTCCCCACTACACTATACCATGGCTGCCAGGACTTTAGCTTCCCGGCAGCTATGGTAACCATTGAGAAAAAGCTAAACGTCGTTTAGCTTAAGGCCGGATCCGGATCAATGCCTTTCAATGGGCATTCATTCCGGATCCGGCCTTGCGGCAAGTGTTCCGGATTTTTGGCCGGAGCAAAAAGCGCAGCATGCTGCGCTATTTGCTGCGGCCAAAAAACGTTCCGTTCCGGAACGGAAGACATCCTGATGCATCCTGAAGGACGGATTGTCCATTCAGAATGCATTAGGAAAATCCTGATCAGTATTCTTCCGGCATAGAGCCCCGACGACGGAACTCTATGCCAGAAGACTATAACGCAGATGTGAAAGAGCCCTTAATGAGACGGGGTACTGTGGAGGTCACTAATAAAGGGTCAGCCGCTGTGGAGGTCACTGTTAAAGGGGAGGGCGCTGTGGATGTTACTGTTAAGGGGGAAGGCCGCTGTGGAGGTCACTGTTAAAGGGGTGGAGTACTGTAGATGTCACTGTTATAGTGTATACTGTCGATATCTTTTAACAACACACGCAAACATTAAATTAAATAAATTAAATGTACCTGTGCTAAGCAGGGATCTTCTGCTAGTACAGTATATAAAAAATAGATAAAAGGACGACTGGCACTCACTATGTGGTACACATCAAACGTATTGTTTATTGACTGCCCCCTCAGCAATGGAGTGATAGCAGCAACACATGCAATTTACAACAACATACACTAAAAAATATATAATAAAATACCCTCTAAAAGTAATAAAAAATATATATGTCCTGGTTGTATAGATGTATAAATACAAAAACGCAATTGTCAAAAAATGGGACCTCCTAGGTTGGATGAATACTAATGAATGACAATGTATCTCCTAACTGTTCCTGTTGAGGATAATGTCTCTTAAATGGCATAAGGTGCCCAGCCCATTAATCTTCTATTCAATATCCACAGTCTATATATTCACTTGTTCCGGATCCAAAAAGACAAACACAGATTGCAGTGGCTATAGATATTAATGCTGCTGGGGGATATCACTTACTTCAGCAGTCCTTTGGCCTGTTGGAATCACGGCCTTAATATGAAATCTATTAGGGGTAAATATCGCTTACCCTCCGATGAATGTCACAAACAGTCCGTAATACACGATTTCACCCATTTCTGTCGAAGGGTGAGATCTGCGGCAAAACTGCATCAAACCTGCACGAAAAACCACTGTTAGACATTGCGGATTTTTAATGCGGATTGGGTGCAGAAACGCACATAAGTCTGAATGGAAATTCTTGTGGATCTAATGTGTGTTCACCCGCACTCGTCCCCATTTCCGTGTCAGTGTCACATCTGTGAAAAAGAAAGTGCACGTGTTTTATCTGTGAAGATGTCTGTGAAGTATCCGTGGATGGTCAGTGTGTCCGTTTTTACATCCTGTAATTCACCGATGTTGCTCAGCTGAAAATACATTTCCAAAGAATCTCCTATCAGTCTTCAGTGAAAAAGGGAGGCAACCTGTGTTGTGTCCGTGATTTTCATGGACCCATAGACTTCAATAGGCGTGCTTGGTCCACATCAGGGATCAAAGTAGTGCATGTCTCCGTGATTTTATTACTGACCCACGGTCACTAAAATAAATACTGAAATGTGAACAGACACATTTAAATCGATGGATATGTGTGCTGTCCGCAGAAAATGCGGACAGCACACATCAGTGAAAATCGGAGGGGCTCATAGTGACATAAAGCTGTCACTATGATCTTGTAGAAAGAAAGACAAGCAGAGGCACACAGCATTATAAATCAGTTTAAGGCCTCATGCACACGACCGCATTTTGTTTCCGTGTCCGTTCCGTTTTTTTTGTGGATAGGATGCAGACCCATTCATTTCAATGGGTCCACAAAAAACGCGGACAGCACACCGTGTGCTGTCCGCTCCAGTATGTCTGTTCCGTTGCTTCGCAAAAAAAATAGTGCATGTCCTATTTTTTTGCGGACAAGGATAGGCATTATTACAATGGATCCGCCAAAAAACGGATACGCAAAAAACACAGATGCCATATGGAACATCATCCTTTTTTTTGAAGATCTGCAATTTGCAGACCGCAAAACACATATGGTTGTGTGCATGTAGCCTAATGCCGTGCTCTCCATCAATTCTAGAACAGAGGATCACGCTCGCACACGGAGTATGATTCTCGCAATGGACTCGCTCGTGTTGAAGAGCCCTAAGGGTATGGCGACACACCATAATCTCTATGGATTTTCTGCAGCGGAATTGTGTGCGGAGAATCTGCAGCGTTTGAGGTAGCAGAAATCTCCTCCACACATTATAGAGACTGTCTGCACTGTAATTTGCACATAATTTGACATGTGGATTATAAAAAAGCAGCATGTCAATATACGAAGCGAATACCTGCAGCAAATAAACAGCGTTTCTGCACTAAAAAAAACGGGCTCAATCTGTATGATATGGTGAGCGCCATGTGGTTACAAAGATGATACACAATTTAGTTTCATAAAATGAGAAAAAAATGACATGAAACCCAGAATTTTGGCGCATGTAAAGGTATTGGTAACTGCATGGGCCTATGAGAATTTACAATCCATTCAAATCCAGCAAAAAAGGCAAGGGCATGAGGTGGTTAATGCCCAGTGCTTCAGGGCAGAAGATGAGATGAGAACCAGTCTGCTCATTGCTCAATACTAAATGCACATATAATGGGAAACACACGGGGAAAAGTCTGGAAGTTATTGAAGAGGCCATGATGGAAATGAAGAAGATGAAAATCACATGTTCTTTGACTTTGTAGTGGCCACATTTAAATGTGCACATTATATTCTATAGGAAAGCAGAAACCAGTCGAGGCAGAAGAGAAAAAATGCTGTAAAAGAGTTTCCTTGTTCCATAAACATATTTATCCCGTATGTCCTGCTTCTTCTCTTGACGATAATGGACGGACCACGTGTCCTGTGGAAAACAAAAATGAACAGAGGCGACAAATTGGTATGGCGCCTCTCTAATGCTGCGGCCACTGTTCTAATGATTGCCTAGACCTTCCCCGATCAGACACTGGCATATGCTAGCAATGCATTTCCTGAGACAGCCCTTTAAGAGCTTATGCACACACCAGTGAGTGCTGTCCATGGAGAACATTTGTTTTTAAAGGGGTATTCTGGTAGGTAAAGGTTATCCCCTATCCACAGGATCAGATCGGTGGGGGTCCTACCGCTGCTTCAATTCAGAAGCCCTAGAATGTAGGTCAATTTTGTTTTTTAGTGATAAAACCTTTACCTACCAGAATACCCCTTTGAAAACAAATGTTCTCCATGGACAGCACTCACTGGTGTGTGCATAAGCTCTTCATTTCAATGGGGCTGTGTACATGAGCAATGTTTTTCACGCATCACTTGTGCGTTGCGTGAAAATCACAGCATGTTCTACATTCTGCGTTTTTCATGCAACGCAGGCCCCATAGAAGTGAAAGGGGCTGTGTGAAAATCGCATTGCAACCTTCTATCTTCATTCAGCAGGACCTGACATCACAGCGCTCACCACGTGGTGAGCGCGATGACGTCAGCGCAGGTCCTTTTGCAGGTCCTGCAAGAAAAAGAAAGAAGATAATAACGGCTGCACAATCAAGTGGCTTTTTCATCCTTGCCCCTCTGTGCCCGTTCTGTGGGCCATAAATTGCGATCCGCAATGCACAGGAACCGACCGTGGGCCAGCCGCATGCGGATTGAGACTCCATTCACTTGAATGGGGTCCATGATCCATCCATTTCGCAAAAAGATAGAACTTGCTCTATCATTTTGTGGTGCAGAGGCACGGAACGGAACCCACGGAAGCACTCCGTAGTGTTTCCGTAGGGTTTAGTTCCGTGCTTCTGTTCCGCACCGCATCTCTGGATTTGCGGACCCATTCAAGTGAATGGACACGGCTGGTACCCCATGTATTGCAGACCCGCCGTATGCGGGCCACAATAAGGCAACAGAGGGACAACAGCTGTGTGAATGAGCCCTTTGACAGACATCTTAGTTTTCTACTTTTCCATCATCCTCCCAGCTTCTCAACACCCTATCCTGACACCCCCAATACTGTGCCTACTATGCTCCCCAATACTATACTGCAGAAACAGTCCCCCTAAACATTCTATTACCATGCAGATAGCGCCCCTTTCAATAATTACTGCTACATGGTGACCTAAAAGAAAACTGTACCCAGCAAATAGAGCCCCTGATACTAGTATGGTGTAAACATAATGTCCCAACAACAGAAATAATTATCTCCCATAGTGCATAGTGTTAACAGCTCCCCCAATAGTGATAATGCCCCCATTGTGCCCATATTAGTAACCATGTTCCCCATAGCCACCCAGTACTTCTTCTTATAATGTGCCAGTACAAAAATAACCCCTTTTAATGTGTGCCAGGAGAAAAAAATGCCCCTTTTAGGCTCCATTCACACATCCGCAATTCCATTCCGCATTTTGCGGAACGGAATCGCGGACCCATTCATTTCTCGTGCGGCCCCAATCCAAAACTGCACTTCTGGGTCCGCAGGTCCGATCCTGAAAAAAATAGAACATGTCCTATTCTTGTCTGCAATTCCAGACAAAACGGACTGAACTTGCTTGCAAAATGGTGCGAGTTTCACTGAACGCATCCTGAATGCATCCGGACTTAATCTGTCACACTCGTGTAAAAGAGGCCTAAGGATCGGTGGGGGTCCTAGCAGTCAAACTTTTGAAGATTGTAAATTTTTTCTCATTCTGTCAATAAGTGATAAATGCTGTTTGGGAGTCAACCCCTAAATCATTTCCTTTTATGAGCAAGAGTCATTCTGATGAAAGGAGAGATAAGGTGCCATGAAAACCAATATCCTAGTGCCTTAATGCTGGGAATGAAAAGGAGGAGAATGGAGCGACAATGTAAATGAAATCGCTGCAGACAGAGGAAATAACTGCTAAATAGCAGAAATTATGCCACTGTTCTTATCCCGCACTTCTTCTCATTTTAGGTCTAGTTCACACTTCAATGATTTAGCCCTCATGCAAACAGCAATACCGCGTTTTGCGGTCCACAAATCGCGGATCCACAAAACAGGAATACCAGCTGTGTGCGCTCCGCATTTTGCAGACTGGATGGTCTAGCCTTCAGTAGACCAGTCCTATCCTTGTCCGTGACACAGCGGAGAATTGGACTTTCTATTAATTTTTTTTGCAGGCCGCAGAACGGAGGTACGAATGCGGACAGCACACAGTGCTGTTCACATATTTTACAGTCTCATTGAAGAGAATGGGTCCGCAGCCGATCCGCAAAAACATTCTTGTGCATGAGGCCTTAGGTCTTTTGCACACGAACATATTTTCATTCCGTGTCCGCTCCGTTTTGTTTTTTTTGCCGTATACGGAACCATTCATTTCAATGGGTCCGCAAAAAAAAAACAGAAGGTACTCAGTGTGCATTCCGTCCCCGTATGTTTGTATTTCCGTTCCGCAAAAAAAAGAACTTGTCCTATTATTGTTCGCATTACGGACAAGGATAGGGCTGTTCTATTAGGGGTCAGCTGTTCCGCTCCGCAAAATACGGAATGCACACGGATGTCAAAATATATACGGTTGTGTGCAAGAGGCCTTAATCAGTGATTTCCATCAGTGACTGTGATTGAAAACTAGGAGTGGAGTGTAATGGAAAGGTTTGCAAATATTCAGTGTTTTTGACTCTCACAATAAGTGACAAATCACTGACATGTGAATTAGGCCTTAATTGTCCCATTTTTAGGCCTCATGCACATGACCGTTGTTCGGGGTCCACATACAAGCCGCAGTTTTTGAAGCTCGGGTGCGGACCCATTCACTTCAATGGGGCCGCAAAAGATGCGGACAGAACTGTGTGCTGTCTGCATCTGCTACTCCGTTCCATGGCCCCGCATCTTGCGGACAAGAATAGGCATTTCTACAATGGGCCGGCGCTTCAGTTTTCTGCGGATTCGCGGTTTGCGGACCGCAAAAAACTGTTGTGTGCATGAGGCCTTAAACATATATAAAGTACAGTATGGGGGGCCAACAGGACAGGAGAAAGGTATAAGAAGGTTAAACATTAAAGGCTGTTCACTTTGAATAACTTCTCATTTGTTTCACAGCACTTTATTGTTTTATTGTTAGTGCTTTGTACAGCACTTTATTGTTTTATTGTTAGTGCTTTGTACATGTCATGTACATATAATGCATGTATGCTAAATTGTATTGATGTTCCTTGTACTGACTGTGCACCTTGCTGCATTGCAATCTTATTTGTCAGCGAGAATGCTTCTTTAGCTGTCAGCTAAGGTCATATGCACATGGTACGTATTATGCAAGGATTTTTGTGCAGAAAACCAGAAGCATAATGCAGTACCAGATTTTCAAAATCTCATGTACACTGTGCAGAAATTTTTTCACCTGGAAATTGAACGGCGGTATGGATTTTATAATCCATACTAATTTTTATTTTTTATTTTTGTTATTTTCAGTGCAGGGTATATGCAATGTAAAAAGATGAGATCTAGGGTGACTTTGCATCAAAATCCACAAGTAACACACGTTGATTTTTTTGCAAAAATTCACAAGAAAATCTGCAAAACTACACTGCCGTGTGCATATACCCTGCCGGGGACAGTCATCAACATAGGCCCAGGAAGAGGTCGAGTAATTTGATAAAAGGGAGTGTTTAGCACCAAGGGGCAGAGTGTGGAACATGCATTTCTGGTGCCATATGTGGTAGCTGTAAGATGTGCAAGATGTCTATGACCTGGAGGCCAGGGAAGGTTGTTGACCAGTGAAGGGTTCAATGCAGTGGGCTGGAGGCTGGAGTGAGTGACAAAGGGCCCCTAATACTAGAGGTGTAACAGCTAGCAATGCCTGGAGAAGGTAACCAGGATGCAGATGGTGAGCTGAACCAGGGGAGAACAGACATTTTAGAAAGGTCAGCTCAGAAAGTCTATCCATGGGAAGGGGCAGCTAGCAGGGCTCTGTGCAGGCTGTTGCTGAAGCAACAAAGACTGAGCTTGCTTTTTTGCTTGGGAGGGGTCAATTCTTGGGAGTTTTCTGGGGCTGTGAGATATGTCCATCTGAGGGCTCTGCACGTGACCATAGTCTGTTTTGCAGTCCACAAAACTCAGATCCCGGCCATGTGCATTCCGCATTTTGCGGAACGGAACAGCTGGCCCCTAATAAAACAGTCCTATCCTTGTCCATAATATGGACAATAATAGGACATGTTCTATTTTTTTGCCGAACAGCCATACGAACATAAGAAAATGGAACGCACACAGAGTAAATTTCATTTTTTATGCAGACCCATTGATTTCAATGGATCCACATACACGCTGCAAACAAAAATAAAAAAATGGCACGGAAACAGAAAAAAATACATTTGTGTGCATGAACCCTGAAGTGGAGCAAACGTGGGTTGGGTGGTACTAGACTCAACCCTGGGGGTGTATGAGGATGTGTGAGAAGGATTGGTGACCAGGGCATAGCCTGAGATTGGCTGCCCTGAGGCCTGTGATGTGGGGGACAGAATAGGAGCTGTAAGAGAGGTCAGTTGAGCAAGGTCTCTCAGGTAAGGGGCAGTAAAGCACTAGTGACCCTCCACCTGTTCAAGTACAAAAAGTTTGTTGCAAAGTTAAATTGTTCTGGGGTCTGTGTTGACTTAATATTTATCTGCTCTAAGCTCTAGATCAATTGTTTATAGCACTGTTCAAGTTCTAATCTAGACTAGCACTTCTCAGGCTTCTTGTTCACGTCTCCAGTCAAAGATGCTGGCAGGCTGTTCAGGCAGTGAACAGCCTGCCAGATTTCACCGTTCACTTCCGGATCCCCAATAGCTATAGAGGGATCCAACAGTGTTCCGGACAGTTATTCCATTTATGTTGGAACAGGCTATGGGAAAAGCCTGCAGGATGTGCAACCGGAACTGTGAACATAGCCTCCAACTGTGAGGCTGGGCTCATTGCTTGGAGAGATGTTAGTCCCTGGTCTGTACTAGACATGGGAAGTGTTGATGACTGTTGGGCTGTACTTTGTGCTCCATTGTGGAGTGTTACGGTTCGTAAGGTATTTTGTGCTGCAATGTGGTATTGGTGCTCCCAGGGGGTATGTTACATTTAATTGTGATATATATTTGGTGCTACTGTAGAGTGTTCTGTTGTGTGCTGTGGCATTTGCTGATGCTTATGTAGTGTCCCACTACATAAATGTGGGCACTACTCAAGGGTCAATTGGGTCACGTTGTTCCCCACCTTTTGTGGAACATGGTTATAGTATTTTGAATTGCATTTTGATGTATGTTGTCATGTTATCTCCTGTGTACCAGGCCTGTTAGGGGTGTAGTTCCTCCTCCTAGGCAGTAGAGGGAGCTAGGGAACCCCCTAGTATATATAGTCAGGTCTAGTCCAGGAGGCTAAGTAGTGCAGTCTAGCCTGCCTGAAGTGCTGAGCAAGTGAAGCTCAGAAGTTAGTCCAGGAGAAGAAGTTGCCTCCTGAAGATATCTAGCACCTTGTAAAGTACAGAGCAGAGACAATTTTATACAGCCAAGTAGAAAGCTGAAGGGCAGAAGGATATTTACAGCAAGAGGATTTATACCAGAGGAAGGTTTCCCTACCTAAGGATAAAGCCAGCTATAGGGCATACGGGCCTTGGAGAAAGCCAGACAGGATCTGAAGAAAGTACAGCCTGATCTGTCAGTGTTATTCCCTCTGAGTATCTTGCAAGGATTTTGCCTGCCATTTATGTGAAGCCTGCCTGTTACCAAGACCCTGCATATGGAACTAACTGAAACCTGTATATAGTTGAACTGTTCAGTAAAAATAAATTCTGGTTCGCTACAACTGTGTGTACCTCAATTATTCCTACAATAAATCGTTGTGCCACCGTTACCGGCACTGGCGTCACGAACTGTAAGGGATCTTGCCACCGGCACACTAAACCTACAACACCCAGGGCACCTTACCTACCACCAGGCCTGGTCCCTATACCCAGAGATTGCCCCAGAGGGTCTATGTGCCAGCCTCTCCATCACTGCTGTACGCCTGCCCAGGGTATATTAAAAATCGTGAGTACCACTAGCAACCCTCGATCTGTTAACTGTCCCCTGTGACCTCACGTTCGCTCACCCTGAAAAAATGGTGTATTGCACTTAGAAGGTGTCTTCTGCTGCACTGTGGTTTATGAAGCTGCTAGGGGGTATTATGTGCACCGCATGATGGTATTTGGTAGACGATGCTCAGGGTAAAATGGGTACTGCACGGTAGCGGGGATCAAGGGAGCTGGAAGGTGTGTGCGGCAGCCTCTGTCCTCCTGAATGATCCAAGGCTGTGTCAGATAGGTTCCTATGAAGATCCTGCCTGTGATAGGGCTCCCATCACTGCACGATAAAACGCCCGTGCTATCAAAATATAAAAATATTTATCCAATGGCATAATGGGAAAAAAAGTCGCTGATTCACCATTTTTTTTTTTTTGTCACTTCACCTCCACAAATAAATTGAATAAAAAGTGATTAAAAAGTCATACACACTCCAAGATAGTATTGATAAAAACTACTGATTTTCCAACAAAAAATTAGCCCTCACACAGCTCTGTACACAATGTGCCATGTGAAAGTGGCCTATAACTGTTAATTTATTTATTTTTTCAAAGTGTTTTTTCAGTATTAAAACACAAGAAAAACTATATATGTGTGCTATTGTTGTAAACATACTAACCCAGAGAATGAAAGTAACAGGTCAGTTTTACCGCATAGTAAAACACTGTTGAAACAAAACCTCTAAAACTGTGGCGGAATTGTGTTTTTTTATCATTTCACCCCATTTAGAATTTACTATATAACTACGTTGCATGCAACCGTGAATGGTACCATTAGAAAGTACAACTTGTCCTGCAAAAAACAAGCCCTCCGATGAAAAAAAAAAGTTATGGCTTTGGGAAGGCTGGGAGTAAAAAAACTAAATGAAAAAATAGAAAATGTCACGGTTATTAAGGGGTTAATGCTTTCTAACTGCTTTTAAGAACAGCTCAGGCAAGATGGCCACCCCTATAATCATGTTCAGAGAATAGAATAAAAAAATCTACAATCAGAAAATAAAAACAGATTGGAAAAGAAGGAGACTTGTTGCTATTTGGTTTTAACTGGCAGATAACATTTTTGATCACACGTTCCTTTAACACTGTGTATAGACAGGGGCTCTTATAATGGAATACCCCATTAATCATAGGTTTCCGTCATTGTATTTAGCCATTGCTGCAGTAATGGAACAGTATCTATTTTTTCATCTGGTTGCTAAGATACAGAAACGTCTCTTTCACTTAGCTTCACGGTAAAATGAACAATGTACTTGTGTGTAACCTTTTCCTGTTGCATTTTCTGGGCAAAGCTTGGACAAATATGATAAATACATGTGATTTCATGCTATCCACGCAGCTGAAGGGTTTCCACATGAAGGGTTTCATTCTTTTAGAACTAGTATCTCAGGACCTAAGAAGTGTGTGCTGTTACCACAACTGAAAAAAATTTGAAAAAAATGTTTTGTGGGAAAAGGTTCAGTAAAACTTGTGATTAATACATGTATATCTGCTTTTCTGACTTTACTTGTACACGGGGCCATCATATCAGTGATTAATAGTAGTGATGATCGAATCGACTTCGTTTGAAACATCCAAAGTCGATTTGCATTAAACTTTGATCCAATACTGTACAGAGCAGGAGCTCCGCATAATATTAGAATGTATGTATTAACTTCATAAATTAATTTGTACTATAAAAAAACATTTCCCGATCTTGGGTTCGGTTCAAAGTGGTAACTTCGGCTCATCGGAGCCAATACATTCTAATACTGTACAGAGCTCCTGCTTCGTACAGTATTGGAACTAAGTTTTATGCAAATCAACTTTGGATGTTTCATCAGAAGTTGATTCGCTTATCCCTAATTGATAGCATTCTGTGTGTGTTTGTGTATACAGGGAATGCTTATCAGTCACTGATAACACTTCCCCCATGTACAACTGAGCTCAGAAAGAGCAGAGATATAAAATGTATAAACTACAAGTTATACTAAATCATGTCCCATAAAACTGTACATCAATCTGCTTAGCTCCTCCTGCTCTATTACATGCTGCCTGCTGCACTGCGTTTTCTAGTCACAGGTTCTCTTTAATCCCATGCTTTGCCATTACCTCAAAGAATAACTTGATGTCACAACTAAGAGGAGCTTAGGTGCATGGTAGCACCGGACATGCCGGACAAGCTTTCTTGGTGCCAAGACGGGGCACTCAAAATTTAAAAAAGTTTAGAATGGTCAGTCATTAATCTAACCCCTTTCCCCAACAATCCCTACCATTCGCATTTATTATACGTAGTCCCCATTTCCCTCTTCAGATGTGCAGCTCTTAACGGGCTGGCTGGCTGCGACTGACGCTCCCTTCCTTCAGCACCATCTGTCACACAGTTATAGGCCACTTTCACATGGCACTAAATTTCCATCAGTGTTTGTAAGCCAAAACTAGGTGTGGAATTTGGTTTTGGCTTATAAATCCTGCCATGCGAAAGTCTGTAAGTCTACTACTATGTGACAGGTGACTGAAGGCATCAAAACTATGAATTAACACATGTGGAATTATATACATAACAAAAAAGTGTGAAACAACTGAAAATATGTCATATTCTAGGTTCTTCAAAGTAGCCACTTTTGCTTTGATTGCTGCTTTGCACACTCTTGGCATTCTCTTGATGAGCTTCAAGAGGTAGTCACCTGAAATGGTCTTGCAACAGTCTTGAAGGAGTTCCCAGAGATGCTTAGCACTTGTTGGCCCTTTTGCCTTCACTCCGCAGTCCAGCTCACCCCAAACCATCTCGATTGGGTTCAGGTCCGGTGACTGTGGAGGCCAGGTCATCTGGCGCAGCAACCCATCACTCTCCTTTATGGTCAAATACCCCTTACACAGCCTGGAGGTGTGTTTGGGGTCATTGTCCTGTTGAAAAATAAATGATGGTCCAACTAAACGCAAACCGGATGGAATAGCATGACGCTGCAAGATGCTGTGGTAGCCATGCTGGTTCAGTATGCCTTCAATTTTGAATAAATCCCCAACAGTGTCACCAGAAAAGCACCCCCACACCATCACACCTCCTCCTCCATGCTTCACGGTGGGAGCCAGGCATGTAGAGTCCATTCGTTCACCTTTTCTGTGTCGCACAAAGACACGGTGGTTGGAACCAAAGATCTCAAATTTGGACTCATCAGACCAAAGCACAGATTTCCACTGGTCTAATGTCCATTCCTTGTGTTCTTTAGCCCCAACAAGTCTCTTCTGATTGTTGCCTGTCCTTAGCAGTGGTTTCCTAGCAGATATTCTACCATAAAGGCCTGATTCACACAGTCTCCTCTTAACAGTTGTTCTAGAGATGTGTCTGCTGCTAGAACTCTGTGTGGCATTGACCTGGTCTCTAATCTGAGCTGCTGTTAACCTGCAATTTCTGAGGCTGGCGACTCAGATGAACTTATCCTCCACAGCAGAGGTGACTCTTGGTCTTCCTTTCCTGGGGCGGTCCGCATGTAAGCCAGTTTCTTTGTAGCGCTTGATGGTTTTTGTGACTGCACTTGGGGACACTTTCAAAGTTTTACCAATTTTTCGGACTGACTGACCTTCATTTCTTAAAGTAATGATGGCCACTAGTTTTTCTTTACTTAGCTGCTTTTTTCTTGCCATAATACAAATTCTAATGGTCTATTCAGTAGGACTATCAGCTGTGTAGCTACCTGACTTCTCCACAACGCAACTGATGGTTCCAACCCCATTTATAAGGCAAGAAATCCCACTTATTAAACCTGACAGGGCACACCTGTGAAGTGAAAACCATTTCAGGTGACTACCTCTTGAAGCTCATCAAGAGAATGCCAAGAGTGTGCAAAGCAGTAATCACAGCAAAAGGTGGCTACTTTGAAGAACCTAGAATATGACATATTTTCAGTTGTTTCATACTTTTTTGATAAGTATATAATTCCACATGTGTTAATTCATAGTTTTGATGCCTTCAGTGTGAATCTACAATTTTCATAGTCATGAAAATAAAGAAAACTCTTTGAATGAGAAGGTGTGTCCAAACTTTTGGTCTGTACTGTATATATATACATTTTTTTTTTTTTACAGGGACTGTGAAAGCAACTAATGTTACCCTCCAACTGTTTTTATCTATAACTGATTTTATCTATAGACATCATTTTCAAAGCAATATGTTCTTATGACAGTGGTGCTTTAAGGCCTAGTTCACATCTGTGTTGTGAACTCCAGCAGTCTGTTCCAGAAGTTTAGGCATGTATGACGACTTTCAGCCAGACATGCATAATTTGTTATCTAGCCGAAAGCCGACATATATGACAGAAAGCAGGTAGATCCCAGCCGGATCCCATTACAGTGAAAGGGAATCCAGTGGTGCATGGTAGTATCCGGCTATGCAGATGTGGATGCAGTAATACAGTTACATTTGTGCGCTGGTATCAACTAAGCAAATTCAGATAGAATAATAATAAACTCACTCCGAAAATCTAAATTACTGTAACACACAGTTTTTAATGTTCATGTATAATATATGTAATATTCATTTTTGTTTTATTTTTGTATTCAAAGGCAGGAAAGGCTCACAGACTCAGTGGAGAGGAGCGAGATCAGCTCCTGCCTAACCTGAGGGCAGTTGGGTGGAATGAATTGGATGGCAGAGATGCAATTTGCAAAGAATTCCATTTCAAGGACTTCAACAGGGTAAGGTAACATCTGCACATATCTATTACTGGACACATACATATACTGTATATACATACACATAACTAAAAAACATAAAAGTGATTTAAAGAGCATCTTTCAATGATCAGCCTAATTAAACCAGACATACTGCCTGGTACGGTTGATCATGGTAAATTAGAATTAAATTAGACGCACAGATGAAGCAGGCAATTGTCAGGAGGGAAGCGTTCCTTCCCGATAATCGCCTGCTTGACAGCGATCTCCTCCACAGTATGGGGAGGAGCAATCACTCATGCCATTGCTAGTCCCCATACAAAATCACAGTTTTACGACAGCAGATCTGCTGCCGGCAGATCTGCTCCCGAAGAGCGAGCATTCATTGGGTAATCAGCAGCAGTATTACACTGCCAGATCATCACTAACGTAGATTATGTGATCAGACCAAAGAGGGGTTGATCTAGCCCCTCGGATTACTGCCTCACTTTACCCTCATAGCCTGGTCATGAAATCCCTAGATCAGCAAATCTATACTCCTTTTCTTCTGGGAAAAGACTGAAGTTATCTTAGCTAGAACAGTGCAGATCTCAGAGCGAGGAGAGCTACCTGAGATCAGCTGCATATGTGGCTGTATTTGTTTCAATAGGGGCTAATAATGGTAATAGATGCACAGATTCAAAAGTCCTGCCTGTCCCATCAGGAGTATGCAAAGAGGTATTGCCCAAGGAAGAGCACTACCTTGCCAGCACCACCTCTTGGAAGTGGCTCAAAATCCGACTTTCCAGGAAGTCTTGGTATTTAACAAAGGAACATCAAGGCTTGCTAGTAAGTTAGATTTTAACTCATAGGGAGCCACTTCCAAATAGTGGCACTGGCTAGATGGTTGTCACGAATGATGTTGCAGATAGCTGGAACTTATGAATAAACGTCCGACTGGCTTGATCCCAAACTAAGGAGCATATAGTAAGAGCTCTCCCTGACTGCTATGCCCATGCAAGAGTCTCAATGGTAGACGATTGCATGCCCACGTACCTAAGACTGTATGACACCTGAAAACCCTATAATAGTGAGGGGACACTACCACCGGCTCCCAGCACTTAATATGGATGGAATCAGGGTCACCTAGAATCAAGCCAGCAAGGAAACACAATACATGAAAAGACTTATTTGAGTAAACAGCAGCAGCAGCCTCCAGCAGTGAACACTTCATCCAGGAAGTAGTATAAACCGCAAAGTGAGGCAGTATGAGAAGGAATCTAAAGGGAGACGATTAGTCTAAATAGGTGACACCTGGGAGAAGGAAAGGAGATGACAAAGTGAAACCAAAACAAAGAACATCATGCAAGAGGTAGAGAAGGACATCTGCCAGACCTTCTCACAGAACTGGCGGTGACAATGGTTCTATCTGGGAGATACTGTACCTTTGCATACACATTTTCCATGGAGTGTTGACAATAATGCTCCATACCATGGAGTACTTCCAGTAAGACTCCAAACAGGACAGGTCCCTTTAAGGAGATTCAGCAGCCGGCCTAGGCCATCAGGATGCTGAAATACATAATTCTAAAAACAAGCATGACAAAGACTAATCTGTACTATTTTCTTTTTAAACATAATGATATATCTTTGCTATACATCTATTTGTAGGCTTTTGGATTCATGACCAGAGTTGCATTACAAGCTGAAAAGTTAGATCACCACCCTGAATGGTTTAATGTCTACAATAAGGTAATGAAAATGATAATAAAATCTATAAAATGTTTTGGGGTATGGTTTTGTATGAACACCATTTTTCAGACAAAGGATTGTGACACTGTAAGGCTGTGTTTAAAGAGCATATATCACCATGGGTCAACCCTATTAAACAATGCATACCACCTGGTAAGGGTTAACATGATGAACAAAACAAGCCCTATCTCTCTGCAATCTGTATTACTGTTGCAGGGAAATTCTTAATTTGTGTTATATGCAAATGAGGTGTACAGTGCACCAAAGGGCTGGCCTAGCCTGTCAAAGCACCACCTTAACTCTGCCTTTCCCTGTTGCTCCCTCTCCCAGTGAGACAAACAGGGCACCTGGCCCTTCTGCTCTGATGCCTGGCCCCGAAATCTTGCACAGGTGAGATTGTCCCAATGCTGATATCTTAACCCCTTAAGGACACGGCCATATTTCACCTTAAGGACCAGGCCATTTTTTGCAAATCTGACCAGTGTCACTTAAAATTTACCAAAAATTTTCAAATTTTCAAATTTCAATTTCTCTACTTTTATAATAGATAGTAATACCTCCAAAAATAGTTATTATTTTACAATCCCCATATGTCTACTTCATGTTTGGGTCATTTTGGGAATGCCATTTTATTTTTTGCGGACGTTACAAGGCTTAGAAGTTTAGAAGCAAATCTTGACATTTATCAGAAAATTTCTAAAACCCACTTTTTCAGGACCAGTTCAGGTCTGAAGTCACTTTGTGAGGCTTACATAATAGAAACCACCCAAAATGACCCCATTTTACAAACTACACCCCTCAAGGTATTCAAAACAGATTTTACAAACTTTGTTAACCCTTTAGGTGTTCCACAAGAATTAATGGAATATATAAATAAAATTTCTAAATTTAAAATTTTTCCATTTTGTAGTTTACAGAAACACCCCATATGGGGTCGTAAACTACTGTATGGTCACACGGCAGGGCGCAGAAGGAAAGGCATGCCATATGGTTTTTGGAAGGCAGATTTTGCTGGACTGTTTTTTTTTACACCATGTCCCGTTTGAAGCCTCCCTGATGCACCCCTAGAGTAGAAACTCCCAAAAAGTTACCCCATTTTAGAAACTACGGGATAGGGTGGCAGTTTTGTTGGTACTTTTTTAGGGTACATATGATTTTTGGTTGCTCTATACTACACTTTTTGTGAGGCAAGGTAACAAGAAATAGCTGTTGGCACTGTTTTTATTTTTTGTTATTTACAACATTCATCTGACAGGTTAGATCATATGGTATTTTTATAGAGCAGGTTGTCACGGACGCAACAATACCAAATATGGCAACTTTTTTTGTTATTTGTTTCAGTTTTACATAACAAAGCATAAAAGAAAAAAAAATATGATTCTTTAGTGTCTCCACATTCTGAAAGCCATAGTTGTATTTATTTTTTTGGGAGACTGTCTTGAGTAGGCTGTATAGTATCCCCTGAAGACGCCGATTCGCTCGGCGAAACATGTAGGGATACAGGATTCTAATTTTTAGGTCAGGAATGGAAGGCAGGGACCTTTATTGTGAGAATCTGGAGCTTTAGAGGGTGGTTAACCCCTCAGGGTCAGCGAAGTCTGACATGTGAATATATACACAAGCATAAGTGTTCCATGTCCCTGATCCAACAATTTCCTGAGAGTTTTAAAATGTTCCCAAGAAGTTTATATGTTTTTTAATATAGTGACAATAAAGATTGAGTTTTAATACTAGTCAGAGAGGCTGCAAAGTCACACTTAGGTCCAAGTGACCACCTAATTCTATTTTCCTATAATCTAATAGCGTTGCAACCTCCTGTGGGATCCTCTCGTTTGTTATAATAATTGGATCTCCTCCCAGTCACTCCTATCCAGCGCTTCAGAGCGCTGATGTCAGCAGAAATACTGTTTGTTAAAGCGCCTGCGCCGGAAAAGAAACTCAGTGAGGAGTAAAAGCCGCCCAGCACAGTGAATAATAATGAGCTGGGCGGCAGTAGGAAACCACAGTTGGGGCGTGGCTGGGCACAAAGGTAGGAGAAAAACCGCCTCTTGGGCACAAAGGAAGGTGATTGACAGATGAATATAACGTTGTTTTTACATGGTTTAAAATGTGGACGGGGGTACTCTTATATCATTGGAATACACTTTAATAGACCTATGACTGCATAGGAATAACAAAATATGTTTATAGGGCCTGCCAGTGTCCCTTTAATTTTTACACAATACTAGCATTTTTTAAACAAAAAAAAAGATGTTTTAGTGTCTCCATATTCTGAGCCATATTTTTTTTTTTTTGGGGGGGGCATACGCCTTTTTGATCACTTGGTGTTGCACTTTTTGTGATGTAAGGTGACAAAAATGGCTTTCTTTTTTACACCGTTTTTATTTTTATTTTTTTATGGTGTTTATCGGACAGGGTGGATCATGTGATATATTTATAAAGCTGGTCCTTACGGACGTGACTATGCCCAATATGTGTGTTTTTTTTTTTTTCTTCAGTTTTTTATTATTAAATAAGGGGAAAGGGGCTTTTTTTAAATTAATTTTATTACTTTATTATTTTATTAAAAACACTTTTGTTTCCTTTACTTTATTTCTGATGTTCACTTTTGGGGGTCTGATCCCCTCTGCAATGCATTACAATACATTTGTACACAAACAGGTTGCCTAGGAGACCCAGCCTGAGGCTGGATCTCCTCGGCTCCCGTAGAAGGCAGTTCCCGATGCCATGCAAAGCATTGGGCAGCGTCTGCACGGCATTGGGCTGCCTTCTGAGACATTGAGTCCCTGCCACAGCAGCGTGGGGACTCGATGGGCTCCCTCAAAGACAAACCCCTTCTATGTCGCAGCGATCACCGATACCCCCCTCGGCATTGACCCAGGGTGCATGCTGATTAATTTCAGCAGGCACCCAGTTCTGATCACTGCCCGCCGCGTGGCGATGATCGGAAATACACAGGTCGTACAGGTACACCCTGTGTCCTTAGTACCAGGACATCAGGGCGTACCTGTACGTCCTGTGTCTGTAACAGGTTAAAGGGGTTGTCTCACTTAAGCAAATGGCATTTACCATGTAGATAAACTTAATACAAGGCAGTTACTAATATAATGTGATTGTCCATATTGCCTCCTTTGCTGGCTTGATTCATTTTTTCATCACATCATACACTGCTTGTATTAAGGGGTTTACGACCAGACAGCAGCAGTGGCTGTGCTTACACACTATAGGAAAAGCACTGGTATTTATGTTGGCACTTTTCCTACACTGCACTACAAATCACTTTTATTAAGCAAATTATTATCAAAGGGATTGTCCACTTTCTGATTATAGTTAACTAATGTGTTTGTAAGATGACTATATGCAGGGGCGTACCTAGAGCATTTGGCACCCGGGGCGAACCCTTTGTTTCAATGTTTTCAATAATATTTATTACAAATATTCGGATCCGCAAAACACATGCGGACGTCTGAATGGAGCCTTACAGGGGGGTGATCAATGACAGAGGGGTGATCACCCATATAGACTCCCTGATCACCTCCGTCATGGATCACCCCCCTGTAAGGCTCCATTCAGACGTCCGCATGTGTTTTGCGGATCCGATCCATGTATCAGTGGATCCGTAAAAATCATACGGACGTCTGAATGGAGCCTTACAGGGGGGTGATCAATGACGGAGGTGATCAGGGAGTCTATATGGGTGATCACCCCTCTGTCATTGATCACCCCCCTGTGTAAGGCTCCATTCAGACATCCGCATGTGTTTTGCGGATCCGATCCATGTATCAGTGGATCCGTAAAAATCATATGGACCTCTGAATGGAGTCTTACAAGGGGGTGATCAATGACAGGGGGGTGATCAGGGAGTCTATATGGGGTGATCAGGGGTGATCAGTGGTTCAAAAGGGGTTAATAAGTGACGGGGGGGTGTAGTGTAGTGTAGTGGTGTTTTGTGGTACTTTACACAGCTACCTGTGTCCTCTGGTGGTCGATCCAAACAAAAGGGACACCAGAGGACCAGGTAGCAGGTATATTAGAAGCTGTTATCAAAACAGCGTCTAATATACCTGTTAGGGGTTAAAAAAATCACATCTCCAGCCTGCCAGCGAGCGATCGCCGCTGGCAGGCTGGAGATCCACTCGCTAACGCTTACCTTCCGTTCCTGTGAGCGCGCGCGCCTGTGTGCGCGCGTTCACAGGAAATCTCGCGTCTCGCGAGATGACGCGTATATGCGTCGCTGTGCGCAGCGCTGCCACCTCCGGACCGCACATCTGCGTTAGGCGGTCCGGAGGTGGTTAATAAAATAAAAACCTGCACCCCCTTAAAAAAAAATCACTTTCCATCTGCACCAAAAAGAAAAAAAATCCAAATCCCCATCAATAAAATGAACAAATCCTGCACCCCCCCCCCTTAATTACACCACCTCCCTTAATAACACCCCCCCTTAATTACACGGTGTAATTAAGGGGGGGTGTTATTAAGGGGGGGTGTTATTAAGGGGAGAAGAGAGGGTGTAATTAAGGGGGGGTGCAGGATTTGTTCATTTTATTGATGGGGATTTGGATTTTTTTTCTTTTTGGTGCAGATGGAAAGTGATTTTTTTTAAGGGGGTGCAGGCTGCACCCCCTTAAAAAAAATCACTTTCCATCTGCACCAAAAAGAAAAAAAATCCAAATCCCCATCAATAAAATGAACAAATCCTGCACCCCCCCTTAATTACACCCTCTCTTCTCCCCTTAATAACACCCCCCCTTAATTACACCCCCTCCCTCCCCACCTTAATTACACGGTACACCCCCCCTTAATTACACAATTATTTACTTTACTCGTCGTCTCTCTCACATTTATTTTGATGATGCCCGCCGTCTGGCAGTCCGACCGCTGGTATTGGAGATCCTTCTTCTGATCTGTGAAGGCGGCGGCGCGGCGTCAGCATCGTGACGTCGTGACGTTATGTTGCGCGCCGCCCGCCGCCGCAATAATCCTTCGCGTCGCAGCAGTGGATGGAGCCGGGGACGGGTGACTCCGTCAGGCACCCCCCTTGTGAGTGGCACCCGGGGCGGCCTGCCCCCGCCCCCCCCTTGGTACGCCACTGACTATATGGCACTTACTAATACAGCCTTTGTTGATATTGTGCTACATCTCATAAGGTATGCCCTCTTTTGTGCTGTGCACAGGGAGGTTCAGTCCATAAATTGGCTGCTGAAGGATGATCATGTGACCAAGCAAATCCCCTCCATGTGATGTCATCTGCACTTGTTCTATTGGAAGTTTAGTATAGGTGCAGTGTGTTTGATTGGAGGAGGCTGAGCGATGTGTCTGGTCAAATGACCCTCAATCAGCAAACATTTTATGGATGGGACCTCTGTGTGGACAATAAAGACTTGGCAAACAAAGGAGCATGCTATACGAAATATAGAAAAAGGGATAGAATTTCAACAAATGCTATATTAGTAAGTGCCATATAGTCATCTTACATACACATTTGTCAATAGTAGTGAGAAAGTGGCCAACCCCTTTAAAGCAAAGGACTAACTAATTTTAGTTATATCCAGTGTTCAAAAGTTACTACAATTTTCATAATAAAACAAAGTTGTGGGATAGACCCATTATTGAAGGGGTTTTCTGGGAGTACAAAATTGATGAGCTGTCCTAAGGATAGGACATAAATATATGACAACCCGACACCTCCACCAATCAGTTGTTCAAAGAAACGCAGCCTCCTTACAGCCTATCAAGCACAGCACCAAACATTGTATAGCGTTTGTTTGGTATTGGAGCCCAGGCCATACACCTGAGTGGGACTGAGCTGTATTTATGGAATGTGACTGATGAAGGTGGCATCAATAGCCAAAGGAGAGGCTGCAGCTCTCATCAGAGCTGCTGTCCGTGTGGGAGTTGGACTCTTTCCAAGCTCCTCTTGATAGCCTACCTTGAGGACAGGTTATTAATATTGTTCTCCCAGAACCTCTTTAAACAAATACAGCTTGAAAATCGCCACCAAGAAGAAATGACTTGTAATCTAATTGTAGGTCTGTGTTTTTAAGGTTCATATCACCCTGAGCACTCATGAATGTGGAGGTCTTTCCGAGAGGGATATTAACCTGGCCAGTTTTATTGAGCAAGTTGCAGCCACTCTGTCTTAACAAGAGGTGGCAGCACTGCCATGCAACTAGATGTCTAAACGAGGAAAAACTCAAGGACTTGACGTGTTCCTGATGTGAATATGGAAATATCCATTTATTACTTGTGTCTTTTTCAAGCATAAAAAAGTAGCATTTCTTAAGATGTACTGCTAACAATTGAAACATTGCAACTCTAATGATAAAAGCACTAAGTAAAACCTTATTCACACATCAGTGATTTTCATAATTGATTGTGAGCCAAAACCAGGATTGGAGACTTCACAGAGATAAGGTATGATCTATACCAGTGTATTACTGTATTGCGGCGGCAGCAGGGAGCGCACGGCGTCATAGCAACCAATGACGCCGTGCGCTCCTGCTCTCAGCAGGTCAGACAGTCTCCATTCTAGTTCATCCCAAAGCAGGAATCCAGGCCGCGGTTCCACGGACCGCTCACGGCTGTGAAAAACGGCCGTGTGCATTCGGCCTAAGGGAAAGATCTGCACCAGCTTTGTGCTTAGACCCACACCTGGTTCTAGCTCACAATCACTGATGGAAATCACTGTCTGAACACTTACTGTGTGAATAAGGCTTAATTCTGTATGCTATCAAACTGACAAACTCTTCTTTATGTATAGAAACGTAGGGGGTCACCGCAAGCGGTTATTAAGACAGGCGTTTTAGACGCTAGTTTTATTAACCCCTTGCGGTGGATCCGCCAAAGTTATGTAGAGGCGCCGGCCTCTACATAGCTTTGGCGGATCCACTGCCGGACTAAATGTAAGCCAGCTTCCTTGCTGTCTTACATTTAGACCATTTTCTATGCCATATCTGATAGTAAATGACCCCTTTAGTTTCCATCATCTCATGTCCTAGAAGAAAACAAATGTTTACTAGTGTTTCTCTATGTATAACAGTATTACTAGGCATTTTATAGTGACTGCATTTTATGTACTATTGTAATGTGTAAAACAATTTTAATAAATGTATAATTTTTTGCTCTGTGTCAATGATTGAGCATTAGTGAATTACTAATGTTTCTTAAATTTAAATTTTCAGTGTTTTAAAGACCTTTTTCCAATTGTATTTCCAATCTTTTCAATGGCATATCACGGATACTCCCTACATAGTAAGAAAAAGGAGATGAAGATTTGCTATACATTTTTCTCATTGGATGAAGTTAAACTATATGAAGTATGATTTTCACTTAATAATTTGTATTGGTTTTAAAGGGAGTCTGCCACCTTGTTTTTGCTTTTCAAGCTAAGCTAATATCAGGTGGTGCTAGCATAGCATATCATATAAATCAAACTGGTATTCAATTGCTTCAACTAGCAGAAAATGTAGTTTGAACCCATGCACAACATTCACTCCTCAACATTTAAATAGCAACATCAAGGAGAAAAAGTCATGGAAATATGAAAATCACAAAATTGATAGACATGGTAATGATATGCAAATGCTAAAAAAAATGGAAATAAAATATTCAGATTTATTTAGTATCCAGTATGAGCACCACATGCAGAAATACACATACTTACACACCTTGCCATGCCATCAATGAGGTTATTAATGGTTGTCAAATGTTCTGCCGCGCTGAATGCACTTTTGCACACAAATCTTCAAGATATAATGCTGGCAGCTCCCTTTGTATCTGCTGACCAATGACATCCCAGATGTGTTTGATGGGAGACAAGGCCATAGACTTTGCAGGCCATGGTAGCATGTTTAGGCCATGCAGGCTGCTCACAGTAAGGCTACTTTCACACTAGCGTTCGGGTGTCCGCTTGTGAGCTCCGTTTGAAGGGGCTCACAAGCGGCCCTGAACGCATCCGTCCAGCACTAATGCATTCTGAGTGGATGCGGAGCCGCTCAGAATGCATCAGTCTGGCAGCGTTTGGGCTCCGCTCAGCAGGCGGACACCTGAACTCTGCTTGCAGCGTTCGGGTGTCCGCCTGGCCGTGCGGAGGCGTGCGGATCCGTCCAGACTTACAATGTAAGTCAATGGGGACGGATCCGTTTGAAGATGACACACTATGGTTCAATCTTCAAATGGATCCGTCCCCCATTGACTTTCAATGTAAAAGTCTGGACGGATCCGTTCAGGCTACTTTCACACTTAGAAATCTTTTTAGAATATAATGCAGACGGATCCGTTCTGAACGGAGCCACCGTCTGCATTATATGAGCGGATCCGTCTCAGATGGATCCGCTCTGAACGCTAGTGTGAAAGTAGCCTAACACAAGCAACATGAGGCCTGGCATTGTCCTGTTGAAAAACAGCTCCTAGGACACTTTGGAGAAATGGCTGTATCACTGATTTCACAAACAAATCAATGTAACGTTGAGCTGTTAGTCCACGTGAAACAAAGACTAGAGGGGCCCTGCTACCGTACACTATGCCACGCCACATCATAATGCTGGTAGTAGGACCAGTGTGAAGTTCTCTTTTGAGGGCCTCATAGTGTTGCCCAAATGGTCTCCAGACCAATCTCTGGCTATCATTGCATCGAAGAGAAAGTGGGACTTATTGCTGAAGATAAATTACCTCCATTCCAGCTTCCATTGTCATCTTGTTGTGCACCACAATAGCCTTTGAGAGGTGTGGGGTCAAACACCTTCTAATGGTTTGTGTAAACACTGTTTGCTAACTTAACCTTGGGATGTGATGTCTAGGTTCACTTGCAGTACAGAATAGATCACTACACGCAATCAGATCATCTGTCCCATGCAGAGGTTTATCTTTGTGTGCCTCTTGCTGTCATTCCAGTTTGTAGTTGTTCTCCCAATCACCAGGACACAATGTTGAACAGTGCTGACATCTTGGTCTAGACATTTAATAATCTGCTTGAGTGATGAACTAAGATCTCTAGGTTCAAGAATTTTGTCCATTTGAATCTGCAATAATTGATATGTCGACAAACAGGAGACATCAAACAGTCGTCTCCCAGGGCTTTGAGTTTCATGTGGCTAAAAAAAACTTTTCTTTCAATTTGGCTTTTATGCCCCTCCCGCATGCCCCAGATTGGAGCTAAGTATTTGAAAATGTAATCATTTCCAGATCTTAGGGACACCTGCTACTTCTTCGATTTGCATCACATTATGGCTTGTCCTTCCTGGCATTTCAATATCAATGTTGAGGACTGTAGTTGTTCAGAAGACCCCTTTTGCTTTGGTGCACCGTGGTTCCTTCCTTCCGCTGACTAAGCCACTCCGGACCCTTTGTGACTGTCCAGAGTAGAAGAGAAGAAAAAAGGAGATGATGGTGGTACTGCAACAAGAGGTTTCAAAGATCTTTTGTGTAAGGACTATTTGTTTGGTTCTAGATAATTTATACTTTTTGGTTGTTACATACGACTTGTTGTCCTGCAGTTTGTGCACCCTCCTCATATGTCCTAAGGCTGATATACACTATATGGAACAAAGTATTGGGACAGCCCTCTCAGTCACTGAGTTTTGTTGTTTCATTCAGTCCCATTGCACCAGGTGTATAAAATCAAGCGCCTAGCCATGCGGCCTACCTTTACAAACATCTGTGAAGGAATTTAAACATGGTAGTGTAATAGGATAGCACTGTTACAACAAATCAGTTCATGAAGTTTCTTCCCTTCTAGTTATTTCACGATCAGCTCTGTAAGTGGTATTGTTGTAGTAAAAAAATTGCAGGCCAAGTAAAGTTAGAGAGAGGTTTATAGACCAGGGTCGCAGAATGCTGAGGCGCATGGTGCATAAATGCCTCCAATGCTCTGCTGACTCAGTTCCAGAGTTCCATATCTCCACTGGTAAAAACATCAGCAAAAAAAAAGAGTGTGCTGGATGCTTCTCGGCATGGGTTCCCATAGTCGAGCAACAGCATGCAATCTTTGCATCACCAAGTACAATGCCAAGCATTGGATGGAGTGGTGTAACGCATGCTACCATTGTGTGACGAATCATGCTCGAGTCTTGGTTTGGCAAATTCTAGGAGAATGTTACCTGCCTGCATTGTACCAATTTTTGTGAAGGAGGAATAATTCTATGGGTTTGTTTTTCGAAAGGGTTGTCCTAAGCCCCATAGTTCCAGTGAGGAGAAATTGAAACGTTTCAGCATACTAAGACATTTTAAAAAAAATTGTAGGCTCCCAACTTTCTGAGAATCATTTCGGGAAGGCCCACAGACTAGCATGGCTGTGTCCCAGTATACACCACAAGGTCCAGACATGGATGGGTGAGTTTTGTGTGGAAGAACTTTACTGGTCCGCATGGAGCCCTGACCTCAAACCTATCAAGTACCTTTGGGATGAACTAGAATGGAGACTGTCTGACCTTGTAAATTCTCTTCTCTATGCTCTCCCAAAATCTTGCTGAAACCTTTCGTAGATACTATTTTAATTTTAATTTTTTGCTGCAAAAGGGGGTACTTATTCCATATTAATGCCTATGGATTTAGAATGGGATGCCATAATAACTCCTGTAAATTTAATGTGTAGGTGTTCCAATACTATTGTCCACATTGTTCTTATGCCTTAGAAGAGTGCCTTATACATGTTAGAAAAATCTCTTGCCAGTTATGCAATCTATCCTTTCATTCACAGAAAACTGGAAGATTAAAGGGGTTACCCAGTCCTATAACCCCCCCCCCACCACCCCCCTCATATGCCGGACCCCCCACGCTGAAGAATATACTTACCCAGGTCCCTGCACCGCCACTGCTTCTCCTCGCGCCCAGATGAAAACATTGTTGGGGGAAGAAGAAGACCATCCCTAGCATCACCCGCGATGCTAATGAGGCTCACCCCCCCCCCCCCCCTCCCCGGGCACGGAAAGAAGCAGCAGTGGCGGTGCAGGAACCAGGAGCAGCGCAGGGAGCGGGGGACCCAGGTAAGTACATTGTATAGGATTGGATAACCGCTTTAAACCTTATTATTCAGTTCAAACTACAGTGTAAAGGGAGTCTATGAACCAGATCAAGCCACAATTTGTGCTCAAATGAATGGCTAAATTTAGTATATCCACACATACTGGTAGTGATGACATACAAAAGTACAATAAAATATTGCAGAGGGTTAAAAAATAATAAAAGAATCTTGCAGCATAACTACTTGGATAAATAAAGGCCAACATATCAGTTTTTGTAAATAATTACATTTAATACAAGCTAGCTAGATTTCAGCTGTTTTTCACTGAGCTCTGTGGCAGTGAGGTAAGCCTGTGAGGAGAAAATGCAGGTTACAGGCCTCACAGCACAGAGTAGGCCTTAGGCTTCTGGCCTAGTATCTTTTGCAGTCGTCATGCTGCTTGTGACTTGAAGATATGCACCTCACCACTAGGAACTGCAAAAAATGTAATTGATTTGTGCACCCTCAGCTGGGAACTGCATAGCAGAGAAACTGCTGCAGCATTTGTGAAATTACATAAAAAGACTACTGCATCTAAGAAGACACAGATAATTAGGAAACCTTGCCTGAGCCCAGCCACACTAGCGCTTGGAAAACTGCTATGAAAAGCCTGATTCATACATCAGTGGATCAAGAACATGTGCTGTCCAAGGTCAGCACACATACCGATTGACCCTAATGTACAGTCGTGGCCAAAAGTTTTGAGAATGACACAAATATTAGTTTTCACAAAGTTTGCTGCTAAACTGCTTTTAGATCTTTGTTTCAGTTGTTTCTGTGATGTAGTAAAATATAATTACACGCACTTCATACATTTCAAAGGCTTTTATCGACAATTACATGACATTTATGCAAAGAGTCAGTATTTGCAGTGTTGGCCCTTCTTTTTCAGGACCTCTGCAATTCGACTGGGCATGCTCTCAATCAACTTCTGGGCCAATTCCTGACTGATAGCAACCCATTCTTTCATAATCACTTCTTGGAGTTTGTCAGAATTAGTGGGTTTTTGTTTGTCCACCCGCCTCTTGAGGATTGACCACAAGTTCTCAATGGGATTAAGATCTGGGGAGTTTCCAGGCCATGGACCCAAAATGTCAACGTTTTGGTCCCCGAGCCACTTAGTTATCCCTTTTGCCTTATGGCACAGTGCTCCATCGTGCTGGAAAATGCATTGTTCTTCACCAAACTGTTGTTGGATTGTTGGAAGAAGTTGCTGTTGGAGGGTGTTTTGGTACCATTCTTTATTCATGACTGTGTTTTTGGGCAAAATTGTGAGTGAGCCCACTCCCTTGGATGAGAAACAACCCCACACATGAATGGTCTCAGGATGCTTTACTGTTGGCATGACACAGGACTGATGGTAGCGCTCACTTTTTCTTCTCCGGACAAGCCTTTTTCCTGATGCCCCATACAATCGGAAAGAGGCTTCATCGGAGAATATGACTTTGCTCCAGTCCTCAGCAATCCATTCACCATATTTTTTGCAGAAGATCAATCTGTCCCTGATGGGGTTTTTTTGGAGAGAAGTGGCTTCTTTGCTGCCCTTCTTGACACCAGGCCATCTTCCAAAAGTCTTTGCCTCACTGTGCGTGCAGATGCGCTCACACCTGCCTGCTGCCATTCCTGAGCAAGCTCTGCACTGGTGGCACTCCGATCCCACAGCTGAATTTTCTTTAGGAGACGATCCTGGCGCTTGCTGGACTTTCTTGGACGCCCTGAAGCCTTCTTAACAAAAATTGAACCTCTTTCCTTGACGTTCTTGATGATCCTATAAATTGTTGCTTGAGGTGCAATCTTAGTAGCCACAATATCCTTGCCTGTGAAGCCATTTTTATGCAACGCAATAATGGTTGCACGCGTTTCTTTGCAGATCACCATGGTTAACAATGGAAGAACAATGATTTCAAGCATCACTCTCCTTTTAACAGGTCAAGTCTGCCATTTTAACCCAATCAGCCGGACATAATGATCTCCAGCCTTGTGCTCGTCAACATTCTCACCTGAGTTAACAAGACGATTACTGAAATGATCTCAGGAGGTCCTTTAATGACAACAATGAAATGCAGTGGAAATTTTTTGGGGGGATTAAGTTAATTTTCATGGCAAAGAAGGACTATGCAATTCATCTGATCACTCTTCATAACATTCTGGAGTATATGCAAATTGCTATTATAAAAAACTTAAGCAGCAACTTTTCCAATTTCCAATATTTATGTAATTCTCAAAACTTTTGGCCACGACTGTATGTATTCACACATTAGTGGAATTCCCTATTTAGGTCTGTGATTACAGATCCCTCAAGCACATTATAGTTTATTGCCCATTAAGAGCATGAACACAAAACGGATGCAATCTGAGCTTGGTCCATGGTTTTAATGGATCATTGCTAGGGGATGCTCTGGAAATGAATTTTCAGCTGAACAGTGTATGTGGAGTCCACATGCAGAGAAAAGATTGGTCACATGGACCAAACACTAATTCTTCACCACTGACCATCTTATCGCTGATATCATCACGGACACGTGGAAAAGGCCTAAGACTCTGAACTTCATCTTGTTAGGATGTGTTATGCAAAGTAAACAAAATGTTGAGTTACTTGTTCAATTATATCTCTGTCTCTCTTCTTTTTTCTTATATTTTACATCTCTGTCTTCTGCCTATAAATTTGTGCACTACCTCCAAGGGCACTCCACCATCTACGAGATTCTACACAGAGTGAGCTCTGGGAGACATACTACTCCAGTCATCCAAAGCGAGACCCAATCGTTACTGCAGCAGCCCTGGGAGTGAGGAAAGATTGGTGGAGAAAGGTTAAGACCCCAGAAGCACTGGCCACCACCTACATGCTGTCCACTGCAATGCCCACCCTCTCCACACTCCCCCTGGGTTGCTGCAGTAACCATTAATCCTCTCAAATATTTATGAATAAATTGGATGTTAACATTACCCAGTCAAACTGGTTTATCTGCTTGGACACCCATTTATCTAATGAATCATAAAGTTCTAGGTGGAAAAACAGAGGAATGACAAGTTCAAATAAAAAATAAAAAAAAGTTCGAGAATGACAAGTATTTATTAAAACAGACATGTGAGGAGAGAAGGCAGGTCCTCTTTAATTTAAAAGATATATGGCCTCCATGAAACTATACTCTCACACTTAATGCATAACTCTTTATGGGCTCTTTGAAAAAGGTCTTGTGTCATCTGACAAAACTATGCTGTTTACAGGATTCCCAGAGCATGTTCAATCCCTGTACTAGCTTCTTGGAGAAAAAAATAAAAAATAAAAATTATGCTAGTTTGCTCACTTACACCATGGTGACTTCTCACCTTCCCCGACCTCACAAGGAGGGCCATCAAAAAAGCCAACTTTTTCTGCAAAGGTATTACCTAACTGTTAGGCCTCATGCACACAACAGTAGTTTTTTGCGCCCATAAATTGTGCATCCACTAAGAAAACGGATGCGGCATCCGTTTTTTTTTTTTTTTTTTTGAGGATTCGTTTTTTCCACAGTTCCCTTGTAATAAATGCCTATCCTTGTCCGCAAATGTGAAAAAAGTAGGACATGCACTATTGTTTTTGCTAAAGGGAAACACGGACAACGGACGCGGAACACAAACAGAGGAACTATCAGCATTTTTTTGCTGACCCATTGAAATGAATGGGTCCCCATCCTATCCACAAAAAATTCAGCCCTCTGCACTTACCATGTAAGTCCGTATTGCAGACACTATTGCACGGAACGGCCGGCACACGTTCGTGTGCATGAGAACTAAAAATGTAATAAAATTTCCAAGCATGTTGTGTTTAAGACTAATACTTGGGGTGTGAGGAATATGGATTAATATTTACTGTCAGCCATGTCCTCACACCCCCCATTTGCTGACAGGATTTCCCTGCTTCAAAGCCCCCAGCCCTGATTGTAATTTGATGCACCGCTTGGCATGATTCAGTGTACATGCAAAATAAGTTTCCACTCCCCCCCCAGCCAACTGAGTGTCAGTTGGCCAGGAAGACACGCCTCAGGGGGTCCAAGCTTCAAGGAGAAGTTCACACCTCCAGGCACCAGTTTGGAGCCACCTGAATCCGGCAGGAAAACTCTCAGCAGGGGGTATCTGCCCTTGCCTGGATCAATGAGACTCCCCAGACATATTGGCAACTACCTCTCATAAGGAATTATGAAGCGCCCGGCCATCGCAGGCGCAAATCGGATACATATTTGTGTCCCGTTGGCCACGAGGTACGGTCCCATGGTCTTGGTTTACTCGTACCCAGTCGGGGTAGGGAGATACCCATATCTCCCCATAGAAACCACCTACCGGTACCAGGTTTGGGCTCTACTTGTAGCCAGAACCCAGGCAGGTCCATTAGTTCCAGAACCATCTCCCTGTGACCCTCTGGTCTGGAGCTATGAACCCTAAAGGGTTTTGTGGGTCATTCACCGTCAGCCCAGAAGAGGGGGAGTTGACCCCTCCCTGAGGCAGGGAGGGGATGGGCCGGCTACAGGTTAAAAGCCTGGTGCCAGCAAGTAGGCGCGGTCTTTCTCTGAAGAGGGGTCACATCCTACACATGTGTTTAGAGGGACCCAGGAAATAGTAGGAGATCACAGCCCCTCGTGTGGACTCCAGCTCAGGACATCACAAGGAACTTTCATCATACTTGGTAACTTACTTTTACACTGCTTAACCCAGTTGTACCCATATAATCTGTATCTGTAATCTCAGACCACTGTATATATTGTCTGTGTATATTGTGTCATATCTAGTGTGCTCTTACAGCGATTAAATCTATAATTTAATCTTGTGCTATCTTGTATCTCGATCACGAATCCCCACGTCCGTGTTTTGGCCTAGTTATAAGCTAGCGCGGGTTGGTTTCTGACCCTATATAATCCTGTTAGCGGACCGGGCTTATATCAAACGAGAAACTGGTGGCAGTTACCCGGGCTGAGTGTGGGCTGTTTTCACTGTGGCAGTGAAAAGGCTCTCCCAGCTTGTTGCCTCTCTGTGCCCGCGTGGACAGGAGGTGTGTGTGTAAACTATACCAGCCTGATCTTACGTGCTCCTCTGGAGGGCGTAACTTCACGTTTTTGGTAAACCCTGTGATCATACCAGGTCTCGTGAGCTCGACGTGGTTGACGTCAGCGGGCACGAGGGGTGGTATTCATCACATATTGGTGGCAGCAAAGTGGGATCGAGATACTAGTGTGTGTGAGTGTGAGACCCATACTTCCAGACACTAAAGACGACCAGCAGTAGCTCTTGCTGCTGGAGTCTTAAGATCAGCTCAACACTAGACAGTCTGAGTGCAGATACAATAAGGTGTGTGTGCATCAGGTTGCAGTGGTGTCAGTGACCATCCGTTGCAATGACGGCCAGTATCACAAGGAGCAAATCGAAGGAGATGGCCGATGCTTTAAATGGGGGCGGAGAGGAGGTGGAAGGCGAGGGGGAGCACAGCCAAAGCTCCCCAAGGAGCCAGTCGCCAGAGGTGAGGTCCGCGGCGTCCACCTGCCCATCCCCCCAGCCAAGCTGGCTCAGCTGCTCTCCTACAAGCTGCCATGGACCGTCTCCAGGCTGGAGACCAGGTAGCCTCGGAGCTCCTCCTGGCGGCTGCAGAGCGTCGCGAGCAAGCAGAGGCTGCAGAGCGTCACGAGCGAGCAGAGGCTGCAGAGCGTCGCGAGTGAGCAGAGGCTGCAGAGCGTCGCGAGCAGGCCGAGCGTGAGCACCAGCTACAGATGCTCCAGCTAAAGCTCCAATTCCAGCAGCCATCCCCAGCCCAATGTGAGTCTCCAGAGGTCCGGATTCCGAAACTGCGGGCGGAGGACTTTCCCCTACTGGACAAAGATGGGGACCTGGACACCTTTTTGTTGGCATTTGAGACAGCCTGCCATCAATACCAGCTGCCAGAGGACCAGTGGGTCAGATTCCTCACGCCACGGCTCAGGGGAAAAGCCCTTGAAATCTTCGGGTACCTGCCCAGCGAGACCATCCTGTGCTATGAGGACATCAAACAGGCTCTGGTCAGGCAGTATAACTTAACCCCTGAGTCGTACCGGAAAAGGCTCAGGAATTTGCATCGGGGTTCTACCCAGAGCTGGGCCGATCACATGCGGGCCTTGCTGAGAGCGGTCGACCAATGGACCACAGGATTGGAGCTCAGCACCGTCCAGCAGCTGAAGGAGCTCATCGCCACAGAACAGTTCTTGTGGAACTGCCCAGAGGATCTCCAGCAGTACCTCCATGACCGGAAGCCAAAGGAGGCCTCCGCAACAGCAGCCCTGGCCGATGAATACACCAACAACAGAACTTCAGAGGCCCGGAAACCTGTCGGCTGGAGAGGGGGTAAGACGCACGCTGCACCTGCTACCCCTGCCCCTAGGCCCAAGTGGGCACTGGCCCCTGCTGCACTTTCCACGTCAGTGGGGGAACCCCGACTTTGTCACCTGTGTAAGCAGCCAGGACACTTCAAAGCCATGTGTCCCCAGCGCCCGAGGGATCCGTCCCAGTCATCAACCCGGAAACCGTCCACTGTGTTGTGTGTGGGTGGGGGTGGTGGGAGGTCCCTTGACAATGTTCAACCGGTCACCGTGGGCCAGGCCGTGGCCATGGGACTTAGAGACACTGGCGCTGAAATGACACTGGTACGGCCTGAACTGGTGACACCCCATGATTTACTGCCCGGGAGATCCCTCACTGTCTCCGGGATTGGAGGAGTGGAACCGGCGCTGCCCGTCGCCAAGGTCTATCTGGACTGGGGCGCCGGTCGAGGAGTAAGGGAGGTGGGGGTATCCGCAAATATCCCTGCCAGTGTTTTGCTGGGGACGGACCTGGGGCGGCTTGTGTCTAAGTACGTGGCCGCTGACACCCCAAGGTCGGATTCCCCAGAATGTGATGTAATGTCCCCCCCTGATAATACTGTGAATGTACCCATTATGCCTGTTGATGGGGAGGTGGGGGATGTGATGTGTGCCTCTCCCCTCAGTGGAGAGGGGGTCATTCCTGCCAGCTGGGCTGAAGCCCCAAGGTGTAGCCAGCAAGCCTGCTGGACCCTGTTGTCCTCCAGTGTGGTGACTGGGGGGACAAGCAGGGGTCAGACAGCTGCAGAGGGGGAGGATGCAAATGAGGTCAGGGCTGTCCCAGGAGAAGTAGGACTGCCAGGTGAACTCTCAGTGCAGGGTTCCTCCCCCACTGGGATGTCAGAAGGCCAGGTTAGTCCGTCTGGACTGGCGACTTGGTCAGGAGCCGAGGGAAAGCAGGCACTACCAGCAGTGGCAGCGGCCATAGCTGCTGTCACGCGCAGTGGGAGTGCTGGGGTCCTAGGGGCCCCTCAGGGGTCTGATGGCTTTCCCCCTTCCGACCAAGTGGCTGTCGAGTCAGAGGGAGGCCAGGAGACAGGTCCCAGGGACCTGACAGGGGACGTGGCAATCTCGTCTATTCTGGCCACGTCCAGTCAGGAGTTTCAGGCAGCGTTAGCGGCTGACGCCAGCCTGAACGCTCTCAAGGAGCAAGCGGAACAGCCCCCCTCGGACTCAGACCTCGAGCGGATGGTCTGGGACCAAGGACGGCTGTACCGGGTCACGGTCCAGCCGGGCTCACAGGAGGCGTGGCCTAGGGACCGACAGCTAGTGGTACCCTATCAGTTCAGGACGGAGTTGTTGCAGGTTGCGCATGAGATTCCGATGGCGGGACACCTAGGGATCGCTAAGACAAGGGCCAGATTAGCCCAGCATTTCTACTGGCCCAAGATGGGGGCTGATGTGGTTGCCTACTGCCGTTCATGTGACACCTGCCAGCGGGTGGGGAAGGCGGGGTGGCGCCCCAAAGCCCCACTGGTAACACTGCCCATAATTGAAGAGCCTTTCAGGAGGGTGGCTGTGGATCTGATTGGACCGCTGTCCATTCCCAGCAGCTCCAGGAAACGCTTCATATTGACGGTAGTAGACTATGCCACCCGGTACCCGGAGGCGGTAGCCTTGTCATCCATTCGAGCCGAAAAGGTGGCTACTGCCTTGCTGGAGATTTTCTCCAGAGTGGGCTTTCCCCAGGAAATGCTCACCGACCGGGGGACCCAGTTCATGTCACAATTGATGGAGTCCCTCTGTAGGCAAACACAGGTGCAACATCTGGTGACCAGCCCGTAACACCCACAGACAAACGGCCTGTGTGAACGATTTAATGGCACCTTAAAGCAGATGCTTAAGATGTTGGTCGACTCCCACGGGCGTGACTGGGAGCGGTACCTCCCACATCTGCTGTTTGCCTACCGAGAGGTCCCACAGGCCTCCACGGGGTTCTCCCCCTTCGAGCTCCTGTACGGGCGACGTGTGCGGGGGCCCCTGGCTCTGGTGAAAGAGGCCTGGGAGGGAGAGGTAGTCACCCCTGGAGTATCGGTCGTCGAATATATCATGCGCTTCCGGAACAAGATGCAGGCCTTGTCGCAGCTGGTGCACGATAATCTGGAGCGGGCCCAGGCCGACCAGAAGCGATGGTATGACCAGAACGCTTGTGAGAGGACCTACCAGGTAGGTCAGAAGGTATGGGTACTGGTCCCCGTACCTCAGGACAAGCTTCAGGCGGCCTGGGAAGGCCCGTACCTCGTGCATCAGCGCCTCAATGCCGTGACGTACCTGGTCACCCTGGACCACGCCCGAGGAAGGCGGAAGGCCTTCCACGTGAACATGATGAAGGCCCATCATGAGAGAGGGGAATGTGCCCTCCCTGTCTGCAACCTCCCCGAGGAGGGAGAGGAGGAAACCCTCCTGGACATGCTCACCCAGGTGAAGGTAGGTGGGTCCATCGAGGATGTGGAGGTGGGCCAACAGCTCTTGACGGACCAACGGTCCCAGCTGTGGGCCACCCTTCACCCCTTCCGGGAGTTGTTCAGCAACAAGCCCGGAAGGACGGAGTTGGCTGTCCATCACGTGGACACTAGGGATCACCCCCCAATCCTGCGTTCAGCATATCGGGTTTCCTTGGAGGTGCAGCAGCACATGCGCCAGGAGATTGACGAGATGCTGAAGCTGGGGGTCATCCAGGCATCCAACATCGCTTGGGCCTCGCCTGTGGTCCTCGTCCCAAAGAAGGACCGGACCACTGTGATGGAACGCACCTGCCGCTGGGCTGTCTAATGGCGCCGCCCACTCACGCTCCGGCCAATAAATAGGAGTCAGGGGCTGTACAGGGTGTTCCACTAATGGAGTGCGCACCCTGTCAGCTCCATTTGCACAAGAGGACGGAATCGTTGATGCGGGTCTGGAACCCTGCAGCTCAGGGAGGACTCACCACCATCTGCTACGGACTTCCACACTGCTGCCTTCCTCTTGGAGGATTCGCCACCATCTGCTACGGCTCCCCCACTGCTGGTTCCCTCTCGGAGGACTCCTAAACCGCAAGTACATGCCTGCTAACAGGCTCCGCTGGTTATGTCGAAGTTAATCTGAAGAATTGCTGCCACACGGTGGTGAGAGTTGATATTGCAGTTACATACTAATCTGAAGAATTGCTGCCACACGGTGGTGAGAGTTGATATTGCAGTTACATACTAATCTGAAGAATTGCTGCCACACAGTGGTTAGAGTTGATATTGCAGTTACATACTAACCTGTAGATTTGCTGCCACCCGGTGGTAAGAGTTGATATTGCAGTTATATATATTCCTGAGGAATTGCTATAAAAATACCTCCTGACCTTCGCAACTAAGAGGAGATCTTCCTCCCCATTAATTAATCTGTTTATGTGTATTGCGGTACATGATTTTGGTAACCCCAACCTCTCCGCCTAAGACAGAGAGCCGCCTGGGGTTCAAATTGAGCAGCCGCAAAACACACAGCCAGCACTTAGGCAGTGTGGTAAATAGTTGATGTCCATTGACTCTGCAGTTGAGATCCTAACTAATCAACTTGGTGCGTTACAACCACCCGGTTCTGCGTGGACTACAGGGGACGCAACGCTGTCTCAGTCGCCGATGCTTATCCTATGCCACGCACCGATGACCTGCTCGATCAGTTGGCCGGGGCCCGGTACCTGACCATCATGGATCTGAGCCGGGGGTACTGGCAGATTCCCCTGACCCGGAGGCGCGGGAACGCTCTGCCTTCATCACCCCCTTTGGATTGTACGAATCCACGGTGATGCCGTTCGGCATGAAGAATGCCCCTGCCACTTTTCAGCGGATGGTCAACACGCTGCTTAAGGGACTTGAAAAGTACGCGGCCGCGTACCTGGATGACATTGCCGTCTTCAGTCCCACCTGGGAGGATCACCTACAGCACCTGACGCAGGTGCTGGGGCGGATCCACCAGGCATGACTGCCCCTGCTGCCATCAAGCCGGAAAAGTGCCAGCTGGGCATGAGCGAGGTCCACTACCTGGGGCACCGGGTAGGCGGGGGGACTCTTAAGCCAGAGCCCGGGAAAGTGGATGCTATCGCATCCTGGCTCACCCCCAGGACCAAGAAACAGGTGATGTCCTTCCTGGGCACCGCCGGGTACTATAGGAGGTTCGTTCCCCACTATAGTAGCCTAGCGAAGCCCTTGACGGATCTCACCAAGAAGAAACTGCCCTCCGCAGTCGATTGGACGAACGACTGCGAGACGGCCTTCCGAGCGCTGAAGGCCGCCCTCTCGAGCTTCCCTGTACTACAGGCGGCCGACTTCACGCTGCCGTTTATAGTGCAGACTGACGCCAGTGATTTCGGCCTCGGTGCCGTACTCAGCCAGGTTGACACTACGGGCCAGGAACACCCTGTTCTGTACCTGAGTCGGAAGCTCCTGCCGAGGGAGGTGGCGTACTCCACAATGGAGAAGGAGTGCCTGGCAATTGTCTGGGCACTGCAACGGTTGCAGCCGTATTTATACGGGCGCCACTTCACGGTGGAGACCGACCACAACCCCCTCAGTTGGTTAAACACCGTATCCGGGACGAATGGGAGGCTGCTACGCTGGAGCCTAGCTCTCCAGCAGTATCACTTGACCATTCGCCACAAAAGGGGCCGTGACCACGGGAACGCCGATGGGCTATCCCGACAAGGAGAGGGGGCGGATGGGCGCATTGGGGAGCACAGGAATGTGCTGCCCCCTGGCGCCCTCTAAAAGGGGGAGGTGTGAGGAATATGGATTAATATTTACTGTCAACAATGTCCTCACACCCTCCATTTGCTGACAGGATTTCCCTGCTTCAAAGCCCCCAGCCCTGATTGTAATTTGATGCACCTCTTGGCATGATTCAGTGTACATGCAAAATAAGTTTCCACTCCTCCCCCCAGCCAACTGAGTGTCAGTTGGCCAGGAAGACACCCCTCAGGGGGTCCAAGCTTCAAGGAGAAGTTCACACCTCCAGGCACCAGTTTGAAGCCACCTGAATCCGGCAGGAAAACTCTCAGCAGGGGGTATCTGCCCTTGCCCGGATCAATGAGACTCCCCAGACATATTGGCACCTACCTCTCATAAGGAATTATGAAGCGCCCGGCCATCGCAGGCGCAAACCGGATACATATTTGTGTCCCGGTGGCCACGAGGTACGGTCCCATGGTCTTGGTTTACTCGTACCCAGTCGGGGTAGGGAGATACCCATATCTCCCCATAGAAACCACCTACCGGTACCAGGTTTGGGCTCTACTTGTAGCCGGAACCCAGGCAGGTCCATTAGTCCCAGAACCATCTCCCTGTGACCCTCTGGTCTGGAGCTATGAACCCTAAAGGGTTTTGTGGGTCATTCACCGTCAGCCCAGAAGAGGGGGAGTTGACCCCTCCCTGAGGCAGGGAGGGGATGGGCCGGCTTCAGGTTAAAAGCCTGGTGCCAGCAAGTAGGCGCGGTCTTTCTCTGAAGAGGGGTCACATCCTACACATGTGTTTAGAGAGACCCAGGAAATAGCAGGAGATCACAGCCCCTCGTGTGGACTCCAGCTCAGGATATCACAAGGAACTTTCATCATACTTGGTAACTTACTTTTACACTGCTTAACCCAGTTGTACCCATATAATCTGTATCTGTAATCTCAACCACTGTATATATTGTCTGTGTATATTGTGTCATATCTAGTGTGCTCTTACAGCGATTAAAACTATAATTTAATCTTGTGCTATCTTGTATCTCGATCACGAATCCCCACGTCCGTGTTTTGGCCTAGTTATAAGCTAGCGCGGGTTGGTTTCTGACCCTATATAATCCCGTTAGCGGACCGGGTTTATATCAAACGAGAAACTGGTGGCAGTTACCCGGGCTGAGTGTGGGCTGTTTTCACTGTGGCAGGGAAAAGGCTCTCCCAGCTTGTTGCCTCTCTGTGCCCGCGTGGACAGGAGGTGTGTGTGTAAACTATACCAGCCTGACCTTACGTGTTCCTCTGGAGGGCGTAACTTCACATTTTTGGTAAACCCTGTGATCATACCAGGTCTCGTGAGCTCGACGTGGTTGACGTCAGCGGGCACGAGGGGTGGTATTCATCACATGGGGCTTTCTATATCATTCAATTATAATAGCAAATTACTGCTGCATAGTAGTAAATCTAATATTTTTTTTCCATTATCATGTTACATTATTATTAATCAGCCACCTACAAGGTGAGAAAAGGCACTTGACATTTAGCTCAGCCAATTTCTACACATATTACTTCACAAACTAAATCTATGGCATTAAAATGACAGCATACATTGTACTAGAAAAAAAATGTAATACTCGAAACAGAAGACAGGAAGAAGAGGTGCTTTCAACACAAAGACAATTCTCAATTGATAATTAGTAAGAACATAATTATTATTATTAATGGTTATACAGGAATCAGTGGTTTCTATAGCAAATATAAGACAAACTGTAATATTATCAAGCAGAACATGTTCACAGGTCTACATTTAAAAAAATTCATTAAAAAAATTATATTAATTTGACTTTTTAATTGCTGCAAATTGTATGGAATTCAGAAGTGCATTTGCTTCTATCAAGTCAAATGAGTAAAATTTTCACAATTTCGACTTGCACAGTCCAAAATTTTTGCCACAGTTGATGCCTGGAAGTTTTTTTTTTACAGCATGAGAACCACGCTTGAAAAAGTACCTGAAGGCAAGCATGACGTCAGAATCTTCAGTGCAGCGTGGACCATATATTACAATAAGGTCTCATGCACACGACCGTTTTTTTTACGGTCCGCAAAAACGGGGTCCGTAGGTCCGTGATTCGTGACCGTTTTTATCGTCCATGGGTCATCCTTGATTTTTGGAGGATCCACGGACATGAAAAAAAAGTCGTTTTGGTGTCCGCCTGGCCATGCGGAGCCAAACGGATCCGTTCTGAATTACAATGCAAGTCAATGGGGACGGATCCGTTTGACGGTGACACAATATGGTGCAATTGCAAACGGATCCGTCCCCATTGACTTTCAATGTAAAGTCTGGAGTCTCTTTAATACCATCGGATCTGAGTTTTCTCCAATCCGATGGTATATTTGAACTTGAAGCGTCCCCATCACCATGGGAACGCCTCTATGTTAGAATATACTGTCGGATATGAGTTACATCATGAAAACTCATATCCGACAGTATATTCTAACACAGAGGCGTTCCCATGGTGATGGGGACGCTTCTAGTTAGAATATACTACAAACTGTGTACATGACTGCCCCTGCTGCCTGGCAGCACCCGATATCTTACAGGGGGCCGTGATCAGCACAATTAACCCCTCAGGTGCCGCACCTGAAGGGGTTAATTGTGCGTATCATAGCCCCCTGTAAGAGATCAGGGGCTGCCAGGCAGCAGGGGGCAGACCCCCCCCTCCCCAATTTGAATATCATTGGTGGCCAGTGCGGCCCCCCCCCCCACCCTCTATTGCATTATCAACATTGGTGGCAGTGTGCAGCCTCCCCCGGCCCCCCTCCCTCCCTCTATTGCATTATTAACATTGGTGGCAGTGTGCGGCCTCCCCCGGCCCCCCTCCCTCCCTCTATTGCATTATTAACATTGGTGGCAGTGTGCGGCCTTCCCCGGCCCCCCTCCCTCCCTCTATTGCATTATTAACATTGGTGGCAGTGTGCAGCCTCCCCCGACCCCCCTCCCTCCCTCTATTGCATTATTAACATTGGTGGCAGTGTGCAGCCTCCCCCGGCCCCCCTCCCTCACTCTATTGCATTAATAACATTGGTGTCAGTGTGCGGCCTCCTCCGGCCCCCCCTCCCTCCCTCTATTGCATCAATAACATTGGTGGCAGTGTGCTGCCTCCCCTCCCCCCCCCGATCATTGGTGACAGCGGAGTTCCGATCGGAATCCCAGTTTAATCGCTGGGGCTCCGATCGGTAACCATGGCAACCAGGACGCTGCTGCAGTCCTGGATGCCATGGTTACTTAGCAATAGTAGAAGCATCATACTTACCTGCTGGCTGCTGCGATGTCTGTGTCCGGCCGGGAGCTCCTCCTACTGGTAAGTGACAGGTCTGTGCGGCGCATTGCTGTCACTTACCAGTAGGAGGAGCTCCCGGCCGGACACAGACATCGCAGCAGCCAGCAGGTAAGTATAATGCTTCTACTATTGCTAAGTAACCATAAGAAACCAGGACGGCAGTAGCGTCCTGGTTGCCATGGTTACCGATCGGAGCCCCAGCGATTAAACTGGAATTCCGATTGGAACTCCGCTGCCACCAATGATCAGGGGGGGGGGGAAAGGGGAGGCGGCACACTGCCACCAATGTTATTGATGCAATAGAGGGAGGGAAGGGGGGCCCGGGGAGGCCACACACTGCCACCAATGTATTAATACAATAGAGGGAGAAAGGGGGGGCGGGGGGCCGCACACTGTGCCACCAATGTTATTATTACAATAGAGGGAGGGGGGCCGCACTGGCCACCAATGAAATTTAAACTGGGGAGGGAGGGGGGTCTGCCCCCTGCTGCCTGGCAGCCCCGGATCTCTTACAGGGGGCTATGATACGCACAATTAACCCCTTCAGGTGCAGCACCTGAGGGGTTAATTGTACGGATCACAGCCCCCTGTAAGAGATAAGGTGCGGGGGCGGAGCTTGCGCCGGATGAGAATGGACGCATAGCTCTCGGCTCTGTAAAGAGAATCGTCCCTAACGCCAGCCGACACAAGCTAACAGCGGCGAAAATGGTAAAAATCGGTAACGCCAGACATGGAGACACTCCTGCTCCTTCCAAAAATCAAATTGCAAGCGGAGACATGGAGAAGTTTCTGAAAAAAGCCGCCTCAACGGTGGCTGCAAGAGAACCTAAGATGGCGCCGTCACCACAGGCAAAGGCTCCGAAGCGCGCGCCAGCACAAGCGGATGAAGACAGCGATGCAGAGGACCCGCAACCCAGAGCAGAACTCCCGATCACGAGGAAATACCTGGACACTGCTCTGAACAGAGTAATGGAACCAATCCTTGCAGAGCTGTCGGCGTGCAGACACGAGGTGAGGCAGATAGGAGACCGGGTGGAAAGCCTGGAGCTGCATGAGGCAGAGATCTTAAACCACCAGACTGCGGTGTCGGACTCCCTCCGTCGGTGCGCAGTATACCTGAATGACCTCCATAATTCATTAGAAGATCAAGAAAATCGGGGGCGCCGAAATAACCTGAGATTCAGGGGTGTCCCCGAGTCAGTCCCCACAACTGACATCGCAGCTTCCATACTTGCAATTTGCAGGTTACTGCTGGGCCCTAACTTTCCACAAGAAGTGATCATAGAACGAGCTCATAGAGCCCTGAGGCCCAAGCCCAAACCAGCTGACCCACCTAGGGACATAATCTGTAAGTTCCTCAACTTCCAAGTTAAAACGGCTATATTGGATGCTGCACGCAATCACCCTGACCTCCTGTTTGAGGAGTCCAAGATTGACATATATCAGGACTTAGCCCCTTCAACATTGAAGAAACGCAGGTCCCTCAAGCCTTTAACAGATTGGCTTCGGTCAAAAAAAGTTCTGTATAGGTGGTCCTACCCTTTTGGCCTATCTTTTGCCTATGAGGGCAAAAGAGTTAATATTGCCTCCTTTACTGATCTCACAGTCGCCTATGATCTTATGAAAATACCTCCTCTGCCGATAGAAAATTGGGAACTTTTTCAAGATCTATGCACATTGCCGGATATACCCAAAGTGACTCCCTTTGAGGCGCCGCGTACTCCGAAGTCCTCTCGCTCCAAGAAAAGAAGTCTCCAACTCACCCCAAGAAGTCTCTCTCAGGATCAATAGATGGTCCTACATGCCTGTCTGTTTATAGGTTTAGGCTACGACAATAGCTGAAGGACACATTATAATGTTATACTAGATCCCGAGACTTCCTTTGCTAATTTTGTTCCTGCATATATAGCCTGCCTTATTGCCTATTGAGTATTTCCATTTTCGCCATAGCATAACCTTGTTCTAGGCGTTATACGTTCTCATTGACGGTCTACTGACCAAATAACCCCCTTGATTAGGATGATAGTGCATCCTATGCTGTATGTTCTTTTACTTACAGTCTGTTTAAACGTTTATGTTATGTTCCCCTTTTTTCCCTTCCCTTTTCCTTTCTCTTCTCCCTCCAAAGCGCGCGCCAGCACAAGCGGATGAAGACAGCGATGCAGAGGACCCGCAACCCAGAGCAGAACTCCCGATCACGAGGAAATACCTGGACACTGCTCTGAACAGAGTAATGGAACCAATCCTTGCAGAGCTGTCGGCGTGCAGACACGAGGTGAGGCAGATAGGAGACCGGGTGGAAAGCCTGGAGCTGCATGAGGCAGAGATCTTAAACCACCAGACTGCGGTGTCGGACTCCCTCCGTCGGTGCGCAGTATACCTGAATGACCTCCATAATTCATTAGAAGATCAAGAAAATCGGGGGCGCCGAAATAACCTGAGATTCAGGGGTGTCCCCGAGTCAGTCCCCACAACTGACATCGCAGCTTCCATACTTGCAATTTGCAGGTTACTGCTGGGCCCTAACTTTCCACAAGAAGTGATCATAGAACGAGCTCATAGAGCCCTGAGGCCCAAGCCCAAACCAGCTGACCCACCTAGGGACATAATCTGTAAGTTCCTCAACTTCCAAGTTAAAACGGCTATATTGGATGCTGCACGCAATCACCCTGACCTCCTGTTTGAGGAGTCCAAGATTGACATATATCAGGACTTAGCCCCTTCAACATTGAAGAAACGCAGGTCCCTCAAGCCTTTAACAGATTGGCTTCGGTCAAAAAAAGTTCTGTATAGGTGGTCCTACCCTTTTGGCCTATCTTTTGCCTATGAGGGCAAAAGAGTTAATATTGCCTCCTTTACTGATCTCACAGTCGCCTATGATCTTATGAAAATACCTCCTCTGCCGATAGAAAATTGGGAACTTTTTCAAGATCTATGCACATTGCCGGATATACCCAAAGTGACTCCCTTTGAGGCGCCGCGTACTCCGAAGTCCTCTCGCTCCAAGAAAAGAAGTCTCCAACTCACCCCAAGAAGTCTCTCTCAGGATCAATAGATGGTCCTACATGCCTGTCTGTTTATAGGTTTAGGCTACGACAATAGCTGAAGGACACATTATAATGTTATACTAGATCCCGAGACTTCCTTTGCTAATTTTGTTCCTGCATATATAGCCTGCCTTATTGCCTATTGAGTATTTCCATTTTCGCCATAGCATAACCTTGTTCTAGGCGTTATACATTCTCATTGACGGTCTACTGACCAAATAACCCCCTTGATTAGGATGATAGTGCATCCTATGCTGTATGTTCTTTTACTTACAGTCTGTTTAAACGTTTATGTTATGTTCCCCTTTTTTCCCTTCCCTTTTCCTTTCTCTTCTCCCTCTTTTAATCCAAGGTGTCCGCCTACTTCACCGTTATGGAGTGAATGCCTCCCTTACTCAACTTCTTTGATGTACAGAACAACTGATCATCACAAACCTGACATTATCTCCCAGTTAAAGCAGCATCAGCCGCAAGGTAAATCAACACACACCACAACAAATGGCTGATTTATCGGTTGCTTCCTACAATGTCAAAGGTTTCCACTCCCCCTCAAAACGGAGTCAAATCTTTGCCATTCTGAGGAAGGCGGGGGCTGGAGTGTTGTTTCTACAAGAGACGCATTTCCGCTTCAACCACTATCCTGACATGCGGTTCTCCCACTATTTCAATTGGTATCACTGTGGAAGCAGCTCCTCTGCTTCTTGTGGAGTTAGCATTGGGTTTCAAAGGAGAATCCCCTTTAAATTTATTAGCCAAACATTAGACCCAGAGGGTAGGTTTATTTTGCTTAAAGGTACTATAGGGCCACAAATATATACTTTTATCAACATTTACGCCCCAAATTCTGGCCACTCCCGCTGGTACTCCGACATCTTCCCTGTAATAGAATCCTTTCAAGAGGGGGTGGTGATAGCCGGAGGTGATCTAAACGTGGCACTGTTTCCGCGGCTGGACATCTCCACGCACAAATCAGTTCACTCTGAGAAATCTCTCAAACATATTCACAATGTCTTCTGGGATCTACACTTGGTGGATGTGTGGCGATCTCACAACCCAGATGCCATAGATTTCACTTTCTATTCCCCAACGCATGGCACCTACCACAGATTGGATTATCTGTTCATTTCTAAAGAGCACATCCACCTGTGCAGGGAGCCGTGTATTGGCTCAATACATGTGTCAGATCATTCCCCAGTTTATGTTAAGGTTGTGGCCCCTAACGAAACGCCTAAGTGTTTTAACTGGCGATTAAACGAGTCCCTATTGGGCTACAAGGATTCAGTTGAACAAATCTCCAAACATTTGGCTGAATATTTCTCCCTAAATGAAAGCTCTGAACTATCAGTTAATACCGTGTGGGATGCCCACAAACCTGTGATCAGGGGACATTTCATTAACATAGGCACATATCACAAAAAAAGGAGGGAAAGAGAGATTGACGACACACTAGGAAATATTCGGCGACTTGAATCTCAGCACAAAAATTCCCCTTCGAGTACCAAATTCCAAGAGTTATCAGAATATAGGGCCAAACTTAAAACCTTGCTAGCGTCTAGAGCGGCCAAATACTACATGAGTGCCCAACATAAATTCTTCGCACACGGCGACAGGGCCACCAAGTTTGTGATGAACAGGGTTAAGGGGCGAAGATCGGCTAATTACGTCCATCAGCTCTCCGCAGACGATGGGACCCCAATATTTTCGGTCAACCAAATTGCAGCCCAATTCCGCTCCTTTTATAGGGATCTTTACAACCTCCCCTCAACAATAGACCCCAAAGTTCGTGCCTCACTCACATCATCATTTCTAGTAGCCGCCAAACTACCTAACATCTCCGTAAGCCAAAAACTGAGCTTAGAAGCCCCCTTCTCACTAAGCGAGCTCAAAACAGCAATACATCAAATGCCGACTGGGAAAAGTCCGGGCCCTGATGAACTCCCACTGGCATATTATAAAACTTTTCAAGAGCTGCTGCTCCCCCATCTCCTCAAAGTCTGTAATCAGTCCCTGAAGGGTATCCCCCTCTCAAGAGATATGACGGCAGCCCAAATCACTCTAATCCCTAAAGAAGGGAAAGACGCCAAATTATGCCCCAGCTATAGGCCCATTTCCCTCCTAAATGTAGATCTCAAATTATTGGCCAAAATGCTAGCAAATAGATTGGCATTACTGCTTCCTCAACTTGTTCACGAGGACCAGGTGGGCTTTGTGCGAAACAGAGAAGGCAAAGATAATACCGCCAGAGTGATTAATACTCTCTGTCATGCTAAACAGATATCTTCCCCTCTGCTTTTACTCAGCACGGATGCTGAGAAAGCATTCGATAGGGTGAACTGGTCATATCTAAAGCAAGTCTTGTCAAGCTTTGGTTTGCCTTATCCTTTCGTCAAAGCAACATTTTCGATGTACGAATGTGCAACTGCCTCAGTCCTAGTTAACGGAAGCATGTCCGCTCCCTTCACTATTGGAAATGGGACCCGCCAAGGTTGCCCACTTTCACCCCTCTTATTTATACTGGCTCTTGAGCCACTGCTAGCAACTATAAGACTAGATGGAGAGGTTGTGGGTTTAAGAGTCGGGGGCAAGGAACAAAAGGTCGCTGCCTTTGCTGATGATGTGCTTATGATGATGACTAACCCAAAAATATCCCTTCCGCGAATTCAAACTCACCTTAATGCATACAGTGCTATATCAGATTTCAAAATTAATTCTAGCAAAACACTAGCCCTTTGCTCTGGGATTTCACAGACAGTTAAACGTCGGTTGATGGCCGACTTCCCATTTAATTGGTCCTCTCCTAACATCACGTTTTTTGGGGGTTAGGATTAGCCCCGATATAAATGACCTCTTTTCATTAAACTATACTCCCTTGAAAAAGCTGCTCATCGAATCAATCGATAATCTAGCCCGTACAAACCCTACGCTTTCTTGGTTTGGCCGGAAAAACCTTCTTTCCTCTTTAATCCTCCCTAGGCTGACTTACCTGCAGCAGGTTCTTCCCATCCCTGTCCCTAAATGCTACTATGAAGAGCTTATGAAAAAATTCAGATCGTTTATTTGGAGTGGGAAAAAAGCGAGGCTCTCGTTTGCCCTTCTTACCAAACCTAGACATGCAGGGGGTATAGGCCTTCCAAACCCAGAGCTGTACGGGAAGGCTATACTTCTCTCGCACGCGATTGCTTGGTTGGGCCCCTCCCCTGTCTCCGCAGTGGTCCAGATGGAATTGGGCATATTAAATAGTCCGCCTAGGGCACTCATTTTGGGACATAAAACGGTCTTCCCTGGTCGCATGTCACACTATCCGATTGTTAGGGCCACTTTGGAGGCATGGCAATGGTTATCATCCACACATTGCGCGATCCCATTCCCTTCGCCTTTACTGTCCATAGCTGATATCATCAATACAGCTCCCACCTCCTTAAGAGGCTCAACTTCCCAAGAATTGACCTCTTCCTCAACTCCAATAATATCCTTCGCCCTACCTGATGGTTTATGGATGGACTTGGAGGATACCAACGTCCTGCTAAACCCTCATCCAAGAGACTTTCTCTCGATAGCATATCTCAGAGCATACCTTAAGCAGCACATCGCAGTGGGCGACCTATTCCGCCCTCTAACTTGGCTGGAGGCTTTGATTTCCTCACAAGCACTACCCAGAAAGATTATCTCACGGGTATACGGTAAGCTCCGCCTACCTCCCATGATAGCTAAGCCATCCTTTATCAGGCAATGGGAATCAGACTTAAACATCACAATTCCCTATACGTCCCTGCCTAAATTGTTAGAATCCCCACACAAAGTTTCCCGATGTGTCAGGATCCAAGAAAACGGGTACAAAATTCTAACTAGGTGGTACAACACACCGGATAGGACAGCAAAATACACTGCGTCCATGTCGGATGCCTGCTGGAGGTGTCAGGGGGGAAAGGGATCTTTCTTCCACATCTGGTGGACGTGCCCGCTCATACATAAATGGTGGTGCGAGGTGTTCTCAATTGCCAACAAGGTCTGTGGTTCCTCAATTCAGCCTTCCCCTCAAATTGCACTTCTTTCCTTTTCCCAGGGAAAGGAGACCCCCAAACAGCCATTTGTATTTACACAAATGATACTAGCAGCCCGTCTCCAACTTCCTAAATTCTGGCTACAATCGACAACTCCCCCTGTGGATCAGTGGATCCAAAAGATCGACCAGATTCACAGATTTGAGGAACTCTCTGCTTGGGAGACCCGTACACACATAAAGTTCCTCAAAAAATGGAACAAATGGTCTGATTATAGAGCCCCTAAATCTCAGAGCACTGCTGGTGTCTAATCTTTGGTGGGCACGAGCAACCCTTCTTAGCATCCTCTCAATGCACTCCATGTTCTGACTATCAGTCCTCGGCATAAGAATGAACGAAATATTCTGGTAACTGAGGTTATTGTCTCTTTGATTGTCTGACTTCGCATTCTTTGCAACCCTCTTACCATTTGTAACTGGATAGTCTTAATCCTCACTGTGGTCATGTATACCCATCCAGTTGATATACTGTACTGTCTAACTGATCTGATGTCACTCTGAATATTGATTGTACTCTGATGTTGCCTGCGAGCATTCACCTTGGTACTCCCTGTTACCCTTTGTTATATTGAAAAATTTCAATAAAAATATAAAAAAAAAAAAAAAAAAAAAAAAAGAGATAAGGTGCTGCCAGGCAGCAGGGGGCAGTCATGTACACAGTTCGTTGTATATTCTAACTAGAAGCGTCCCCATCACAATGGGAACGCCTGTGTGTTAGAATATACTGTTGGATCTGAGTTTTCACGAAGTGAAAACTCAGCTCTGAAAAAGCTTTTATGCAGACGGATCTTCGGATCCGTCTGTATGAAAGTAGCCTACGGACACGGAAGCCAATCTTGTGTGCATCCGTGTTCTTTCACAGACCCATTGACTTGAATGGGTCCGGGAACCGTTGTCCGTCAAAAAAATAAGACAGGTCATATTTTTTTGACGGACAGGATACACGGATCATGGTCTCGGCTGCAAAACGGTGCATTTTCCGATTTTTCCACGGACCCATTGAAAGTCAATGGGTCCGGGAAAAAAAACGGAAGACGGCACAACGGCCACGGATGCACACAACGGTCGCGTGCATGAGGCCTTAGGGCAGCTTTTAAATGCCATAGTGATTAGGGGCCTTTCTAGTGACAAGTATATTGTAGTCTCCAGTCAGTCAAGAAAGGGTTAATACTTGGGACCACTGTGGCTGACTTCACAGTTAAAGTGCATGAGGTGGGTATCAATAATAAGCCCCTGTAGTAACTATGGCAACTGTGCTGCTGATGTCATAGATGCATAAGTCTATGACATAAAGGACCCACAGATGAAGGTTCCATAACAGAAGGACAAACGGCCATTTGCAGAGCAATGTTTGATGTGTCTGGAGACCTGGAGCTTCACCATCTGTAGAAGGAGGAAGGGGACGCCCGCCTGGCGTGCATGCGCCATCCTCCCTGTTTTTTAAAGGGCAAGGATTTTGAAAGGTGGGTACATTGCTTCAAAATACTGGGATGGTAGGGAAGACAAAGAATTTGAGCCATAATTTCGGAGCGACAGCTACTACTTTGCTCCTGTGGCAGGTGCTGTGGTATTCTAACATGACCTCTCCACTGTGGTGAAGTAAATAGGAGGCTCCTCAGATGCAGCTTGTTACCTAAAACCGCCCAAAACCAAACCAGCCCATTGGAGTCTACGGGTCTGTGAAAACCACTTCGTTCTCTCAGTGATATTCACTGACCATTGGTAGGAGCTGTGATTGAAACTTCATTTTCAGCCTAGCAGAGTATATGGAATACGGATGACACCTGGAGGGCAAAAAACGGACACACGGATCCTTCACAGACATTTTCACGGATGAAAGACTGATCAGCTTGTCACAGATGTCATCACGGACGTGTGAAAGAGATCTTATTGTTATTGGGGCATTTATATATCACGGGGCGGCCACCAGCTCTCATTTCTCTTCACCACTGTGATACTGCGCAGTGTTAGGCCTCATTCACACATCAGTGTTTGTTCTGTGATTTCCATCAGTGATGGTAAGCCAAACATCAGTTGGCTCCTTGGCAGATGAAACTGATTTTATGGTTAGTGATGAATTTCGGAGACACCCGGAGGAGCTGCTTTTACGTCCACTGCTCACGGTGGGATTTCTGGGGTAAGATACTGAGATATATCTAACTGTTATATTCAGGTGCGGGATATCTCCATATAAAACTGGTGTGTTTTTAGCAAGCTACAATAAATACAATAAAACAGGAAAAGATGTTTAGCGTTTTCCCTAAATTTGAACGGTTTATTATGTGTCTAGGGAAAATAGGACTTTTTGGTCAGGTCTACAACACTTGTGGTGAAGTTTAAAGAATGGCAGACACTGCAGATGATTGCATTAGGGCCTTATTCGCACAGTCAGTGTTTGGTCAGTGATTTTCATCAGTGATTTTGAGCCAAAACCAAGTGCGGGTCCAAAACACAGAACAGGTGCAGATCTTTCCCCTCTACCTTATGTCTGTGTAGGATCCACTCCTGGTTTTGGCTCACAATCACTGATGGAAATCACTGACCAAACACTGACTGTGTGAATGAAGCCTTAAAATGTGAAAATTCTTGGCGTCATTAAACTCATCTCATGTAGTTGCCTGTCAGTGAGGTTCTTCATATGCATTGCGGCTTTAGGTTTGCGGATCGCAAAAAAACGGCACGGTCGTGTGCATGAGGCCTTAGCTTGTGAAACCAGCTTTTTTGGATTGAACCCTTAAATGCAAATCTTGCTCTATTACTACAGGCACAGTCATATAAATATCGAAAAAACCCTCCCAAAAAGGGCAATTTTTATTCAGATAGTTGGTTGGTCTGGTATGAGTTAATTTGCATACTCCCCTCCAAGCCTTAGGGTGCCGGTACACAGGTGTAGGGTAAGGTGCAGAAAGTCAGCACAAATTTCTGTACGGATTTCTGTGCGCTTCTGTAACAAAAACCGCATGAGCAGAGCGGGCGCGATATCTGCCAGGTGCCTTCTGTTTTAAACTGCAGGCACCTGGGACTAATGTAAACGCGATGACCAAGAATAAAAATAATAGGTCGGTTTTTATGCATAGGAAACGGTGTTAAAAAAAAAAAAAAAGAATATAAAACTGTTGCAGAATTGTTTATTTTTTTTATAATTCCACCCCATTTTAAATTTGTTTCCGCTTCCCATTCACATTGTATGCAACTATAAATGGCGCCATTGGAAAGTACATCTTGTTCTCCAAAAGACGAGCCCTGATACGGCTATGTGAATAAAAAATAAAAGTATGCTTGATTCTTTTATTACCCAAATTGCTGTTTTATGCTAAATAGGGTCTCAGTGCACGATTTGGGAATACTTTTTATACTTCTTTTTGCAACCCTTTAAGAATCTCCATTGGGCTGAGTCCATTTTTTATGGACATCGGGGTCACTCGTTGTTTGATACTAGATTGAGACACGGGGTCCATCCTGATAGACAGTATGTATTAAAGAGTCCAACAACTGCTGGAATATTTATGTCTTGTTTTCTTTTTAATTCAGACACAATCAATCTTCAATTTCCGCAGTCTTCACAGAGAACCTTCTCACGGACCACAGGAGAAAACATCAACAGGCATTACATATATTCTCAGTGTATAGTATATTCTTAAAGAGCGTCTGTCAGCATGATCAACCCTATTAACCCCTTAGCGCAGAACGCCGTACATGTACGGCGGGGGATGCATTGCCAGAATGCATTCCGCCGTCCATGCACGGCGGAATGATGGGCGGGCACTGGAGCGGTGTGCGCCCGATCACTGCAGGGGTCCGGCAGTCCCTGGTTGCCGGGCCCCTGCTGTATCCGCCGGCATCGCTGTTTACAGCGATGCCGGCGGATTAACCCCTTCTATGCAACATAGAAGTTGTTTGCGGCAGGTGAGTGAACGCATCGAGTCCCCGCGCTGCTGTGGCGGGGACCAGATGCGTGACAAGGCAGCCAGATGCCGTGCAGAGGCTGCCCAATGCCTTGCACGGCATCAGGAACTGCCTTCTACGGGAGCCGAGGAGATCCAGCCTCAGGCAACCTGTTAGTCTATGACTCGCTGTCATACACTAACAGGCAATGCATTACAATACAGATGTATTGTAATGCATTGCAGAGGGGATCAGACCCCTAAAATAGTGGGACAGAAATAAAGTTAAAAAAAAAATAAGTAAAAAAGAAGTGTTTTGAATAAAAAAATAACGTTTCAAGTAAACAAAAAAAAAAACATGCCCCGTTCCCCTGATTTTCTAATAGAAAATTGAAAAAAAAGAAAAACCGCACATATTAGGTATCGCCACGTCCGTAACGAACGGCTCTATAAATAAATATATCACATGATCCACACCATCCGATAACCACACCATAAAAAATAAAAACTGTGTATAAAAAAGCCATTTTTGTCAACTTACATCACTAAAAGTGCAACACCAAGCGATCAAAAAGGCATATGCCCCCAAAAATAGTACCAATCTAACCGTCACCTCATCCCGCAAAAAATGAGCCCCTACATAGGACAAGCGCCCAAAAAACTGAAAAAAACAATGGCTCTCAGACTATTGAGACACTAAAACATTATTTTATTTTTGTTTCAAAAATGAAATCATTGTGTAAAACTTTAATAAATGAAAAAAAAATTATATATTGGGTATTGCCGCGTCCGTATTAACCTTCTTTATAAAAATATCACATGACCTAATCCCTCAGGTGAATACCGTAAAAATAAAAAATAAAAAACGGTGTAAAAAAAGCAATTTTTTGTCACTTTACATCACAAAAAGTGTAATAGCAAGCGATCAATAAGTCATACGCACCCCAAAATAGTGCCAATCAAACCGTCATCTCATCCCTCAAAAATCATACCCTACCAAAGATAATCGCCCAAAAACTGAAAAAACTATGGCTCTCAGTCTTTGGCGACACTAAAACATGATTTTTTTTTTTCAGAAATGAAATCATTGTGTAAAACTTACATAAATAAAAAAAGGATATATATTAGGTATCACCGTGTCTGTAATAACCTGCTCTATAAAAATATCACATGACCTAACCCCTCAGGTGAATACCGTAAAAAATTAAAAATAAAAACGATGTACACAGGGTAAGTGTAGTGAATAGAGTGCATTTGTAATGTAAGTGTAGTCTACACACTGTACATAGGCTAGGGGTAAGTGTCGTCAATATTTAGTGTATACGGTATGTGTACAGTATATAGCGTATGTATAAGGCAAGTATAATGTATATAGTGTATATTTAGGGTACATGTACTCTATGTAATGTATATATAGAGTAAGAATAGTCTAGGGTATATTTACGGTAAGTGTAGTCTATACAGTATATATATCAGGTAAGTGTAATGTAGTATATATATATATATAGTGTGCATACACAGGGTAAGTGTAGTCTATATAGTGTATGTGAAAGGTAAGTGTAGTCTATGTATAGGGTAAATGTATGCAGTGTGTATATAGGATCAGTGTCATTTATATAGTGTCTGTATATAGGATAAGTGTAGTGTATATAGTGTATGATATCACTTCCTGCGTGATATCCATAAAATGGTACACAGTAATAGGAGAAAAGTTCTGTACTAAATTTTACATTTTAGAAAAATCAAAGCTTGGCCTCTGCCACATAATGCACCAAAAACATAAAAGCTTTTCCTCTGCAGTGACTGACTATACAAACATTGCATGGTGTACCAGTTGCAATCAATATTGTTATAACATTTCATGGGTTGAATTCTATTTCATATATTAAATTCACATCTGTTTTGTTAGCCCTTTTGCAGTGCTTAATCCCTCCTTGTTTAGGTGGGTCCCTACACTAACACGTTATACATATAAAAAGGATATATTGAGTGTAACTGGTGTTATCACTTGCAGTGTGCTTTTAAATTATTTTATATAAAGTAGTCAGTCATAGAGAAACGCCAATATACTGCTTATCAGTTTGGCTTTTCAAATTAATAGTGCAAATCAGTGTAAATCATGTTATATATAAAAAAAAAAAAAAAAAGAGTCTTAGTGTAGAGAGCTATCTGAATGAGGTCGCCTTGACGTGGCAGATGGGCTCACACGATGTCATCAGATTGTGTGCTAAGAACCTCATATTTTTAAAAGTGTGGGTGACAAGAGTCTTCTGAGAGTTTTTGAGCTTCCATATGTTAAGGAATTAATCAGTTGTCCCTCTTGAAGCATAGATACGTTCATAGAGATAGGTGGCATCAATTATTTTTATTAAGGCTATGCCATGAGTGGGCAGCACGGTGGCTGACCGGTTGGTACTGGTGCCTTGCAGTGCTGGGGTCCTAGGTTCGAATCTGACCAATAACAACATCTGCATGGAGTTTGTGTGGGGTTCTCCCTGTGCTTGTGTGGGTTTCCTCCAGGTACTCCAGTTTCCTCCTACACTCCAAAGACATACTGATAGGGAACTTAGATTGTGAGCCCCATTAAGGACAGTTGGATGCTAATGTCTGTAAAGAGCTGCGGTATATAGCAGCGCTATATAAGTGCTTTAAATAAATAAATAAATAAGGTCCGGACACCTTGGGAGACTTTGTGAAGAGTATGGGTTTTACTGTAAAATACCAGAAATGCTTTTTCATTCAGACATAAGGTGCAGCAAATAATGACTGTTGGGCTCCACGTTTATGTGGCCCATGAAAAAGTAGCCCACCTCCAGCGATAGTATGACAAGATGAATGAGCAAGTGGATTGTTATTTTTTACCCACAAGTCACTAAAGATGCTGAAAGTGGTCCCTGTTCCAGGCTATGCATCTTTGGGCACATCGGATTATGTTGGCCGATACTGCTTGCAGCTCTACAGCAGTGATGCTGCAGAAACAAAAATGTCCTGCTCTTTCCAACGAGATGGGACAACAAGGCACACCTCACTGGCACGAATTCATGAACTGTTGATGTAGGAGCATTCCTATGCAATGACCTATTTGCGTATATATTCTCCTACTAGTGACATCACTGTGTGCATTATTGCTATTTTGTGACATAACTGTGTAAATTATCTACAATATGTACAATAAAGTGACTTCAACTTTTACATTATCCTTGTGCATCAGGGAGACCATAACAGACATAAAATTCATGTACTGGAATTGCTGCAGAAGGTGGACATGATAGAGTGGGGCCCAAGTCTATTTTGCTATGAAGCCACAAGGCACACCTCACTGGCATGGATTCATGAACTGTTGATGTAGTAGCAAACTGTGAGCAAGGGGTTATGGCCACCACGTTCCTCAGACTTGTCCTTGTGCAATTTTTATCTGTTGGGAAATTCAACACAAAAAATGTCCGCTAACAATCCACATCCCTGGATGAACTCAAGGAAAATATCACAAACACTATCCGCAACATTACCAGTAGTATCAGCCGACATAATCCGACGTGCCCAAAAATGCATAGATATGAATGGGGATCACTTTCTGCATCGTGTGGCATGTGGGTTATTAAGAAAACAATCCACTTGCTCATTCATTTTGTCATACTATTGCTGGAGACTGTCTACTTTTTCGTGGGCCACCCTGTATTACCCCTTCTCAACATAGAGAAGGGATACATGATGACCTTTCTATGTGTGTCATTCCTATGCAATGACCTATTTGCGTATATAGTCTCCTACTAGTGACATCACTGTGTGCATTATTGCTATTTTGTGACATAACTGTGTAAATTATCTACAATATGTACAATAAAGTCACTTCAACTTTTACATTATCCTTGTGCATCAGGGAGACCATAATAATCATAAAATTTACTGTAATTGCTGCAGAAGGTGGCCATGATAGAGTGGGGCCCAAGTCAATTTTGCTATGAAGCCCCACGGTTACTTGCTATGCCCCTGGAATGTACATTATATATAGATTCTGCAAGCAGCTACATTCGGTCAGGGAGCTGTCAGAATGGCTAGAGCTGCTGCACAGATTTAGGGGGTCATTTACTATACTGAAATTCTCCTAAATTAGGCCTATTTCAGGCGCAGATGGCGGGTCAATGCTTAGTGGATGCGCTAAAGTTATGCAGAGGCATGCGCCTCTTCATAACTTCGGCGGATACCCCGCTAGCTACAGGCTTTTATTATGACCGGCGTCTAGTACCCCCACCAACCTGATCTGATCTGAACTTTTTCCTCCGCAATACCCTTTTAAAGGTATATAACTAAATTAGTACATACTGTATATCAACTAATGATTTAATACCTTGCGCAATCCATCTCTAAAAGGAGATGTTAGGGTTAATATGCCTAATGCAGTTGTATATCTGATAATTCCAGTCTGGCTCAACATCTTCCTCCTTGAGTCAGCCTCCACACATTAAAGTGGTTTTCTGGGAGTTTTATACTGATGTCCTATCCTCTGGATAGGTCATCAATATCTGATCACCGGTGTGGTCTGACATCCGGGACCCTCGCTGATCAGCTGTTTGAGAATGCATTGTATAGAGCTGCGCCTAGGCCATGTGACCAATGAATGTGATGTCACATGGCCTAGGGAAAGCTGAGAGAAAGCTGTGGCACTACTGCCTTCTCAAACAGCTGATTGGCGGGGGTCCCGGGTGTAGTGAGGGACGAACATCGGCCGGGACGGTTCGCGAACGCAATCAAATGTTAGCGAAGCTGGAATACCTCACAAATAGTCCCTCAACCTGGACAGTGACATACCAGATGTATTATTGGAATTTGCAATCTCCATTACAGAGGGAAACATTTTTTCTCCCCACAGCATATAAAGGCGTTGTCCCACAGAAAATATTCTACAGTTTTCAAACCAGCACCTGGGTCTGAATACTTTTATATTTATATGTAATTAAAAAGTTAGCATAGCCACAGAGTTATTCAATCGAATGTATCTGTGTAGCGCCACCTGCTGTTTGCTTATTTCTTTGACCTGCTCCCTGAGATGGCCGCACATGCTCAGTTTCATCCTTCAACTGGCTCCTGAGCTGGGATAGGGAGAGCATGGGCATGCCCCCTTAGCTGCAGCAGAAAAGACACTTCCTTTGAGCTGCCTTCTTGATATCAATCTAGCAGAGTCATGTACTATATGATGTTTGATTTGATTTTTTTACATTAGTCATGGGATAACCCCTTTAAGGATAAAACAGGGTCAGTGTCTGCCTGCTCCCACCTCAGAGGATCACACAACTGTGTTTACAGTCACTCCAATAACTGTAGAACGGTAGAACATGTCCTATTCTTGTCCGTTTTGTGGACAAGGATTGGAAATTTCTACAGAAGTAAAAAAATAAATGGTGCCATGATTTCGGCTGGGAGAATAAAACACGACCGTGTACATAAGCCCTAATATGTATATTTACTCATATTCCTATGTAGACCTACAGCCTGTCCACCTCATGCTGTGAGTAGAGACTTTATCTCTAGACCTTCATACATTTCAATGGGATTACGTGATTTGCTTGTGTGAAGATTGGTGCTTACCTTATTAAACAATACCACAATGGCCCAGTTGACCCAACATCTGGTATTAGCATAATTGAATTGGATAAAAAAAATAGATGTTCCTATCACCACACAGCCTCCCAGATACAGCGGAGCCGAAAGTCATCCTTTATCAAATGCAGAAGGATCAGAAGAATATGGGATACAACTCACACAATAAGATATATAATACACGCTACAAGATAGGCCGTCTATCTATAGCAGGTCCGATTCTACCTAACTGGTCAGAAAATTCCATTCTGGATGAATAAACTCAACCCGAATTCAAAGTCCTCCAACTGTCCTGAAAATTCTTAGATGACACTCAAAATGAAAGTCATAGCTTACTTCAGTGTAAGTGGTCATAGGGGAAAACAGCAGGATACGTTTATTTGGGCTCCCTATCACATAGAGAAATAAACATAAGACACGGTTATCCATTTCAAAATCATTTATTAAAACAAAATCCCTGCAGAGAAAAATTGTGATCCAGAAGAAGGCAAAACCCTCGACACATTTGGCCAGTTTGTGTCACAGGGAAAAAGACGAAGACTGTTGTGATCTCTGTTGACTCTTGGTTTCTCCATCTGGGACGCTGGTCTGGGGCTTGTATCCTGAAAGCTTCTTGCCTTAACTATCAGCCTGGCGTCCACCGGCATGCCACGCAGATAGGAAGACTGTTGTAACCGTCTCCGTGTGGTTGGTGATTGAACCTGCTTGGTCGCTGCATCATAAATTTTGGTGATGCAATGACTGCTGTGTGTTTATTCCATAAAGTCGAGTTCCTACAGAAGCACAGAAAAGCAGGGTCCCTTTCTTGAGACAGCAGCAGGTGTCACTACCAGTTCTGGCTGCTATGGCATGGCCACATGGGGAAGATTGCCCAACATGGACATTTTACTGCAGATTTTGCTGACATTCCACGGTGGATTTCAGTGCGGATTTACCAAAGATCTAACCCTACGCATTGCAAACAGTGAAATATACAGTGGAAATCTGTAGCATAAATCAAACCAATCAGATTCTATCTTTTTTTTTCGGATAGCTCCTTTGGAAAATGAAATGAGGAATCTGATTGGTTGCTATGGGCAACTAAGCCAGTTCTACTTTACACCAGTTTGATAAATGACCCCCTTAATTCTTCTCTGTACCAATCCTGATACCTATTCGTTTTGAATGTGTACTCTTTGCGGAAGCTTCCATGCTATTTTTTTTTTAGATGAGTTATTGGTCATTTCAAAGACAATGTATAAGAAACTGGTTATACTAAAATCTTGTTACTGTGATAGTTTGGTAGATCGCTACTTTTTGCCACCAAAAGAAAAATCCACAGGAATCTGTGTAAATTCAAATGTAGCAAATGGACTTGAGGGCATGGGTGGGCATATTACACCTCCCATCTGTCACTACACTCCCTAACTTACTACTGTTAGGGCAGCTTTTAAATGCCATAGTGATTAGGGGCCTTTCTAGTGACAAGTATATTGTAGTCTCCAGTCAGTCAAGAAAGGGTTAATACTTGGGACCACTGTGGCTGACTTCACAGTTAAAGTGCATGAGGTAGGTATCAATAATAAGCCCCTGTAGTAACTATGGCAACTATGTGCTGCTGATGTCATAGATGCATAAGTCTATGACATAAAGGACCCACAGATGAAGGTTCCATAACAGAAGGACAAACGGCCATTTGCAGAGCAATGCTTGGTGTGTCTGGAGACCTGGAGCTTCACCATCTGTAGAGGGAGGAAGGTAACGCCCGCCTAGCGTGCATGCTGCATCCTCCCTGTTTTTTAAAGAGCAAGGATTTTGAAAGGTGGGTACATTGCTTCAAAATACTGGGATGGTAGGGAAGACAAATAATTTGAGCCATAATTTCGGAGAGACAGCTACTACTTTGCTCCTGCGGCAGGTGCTGTGGTATTCTAACATGACCTCTCCACTGTGGTGAAGTAAATAGGAGGCTGCTCAGATGCAGCTTGTTACCTAAAACCGCCCAAAACCAAACCAGCCCATTGGAGTCTACGGGTCCGTGAAAACCGCTTCGTTCTCTCAGTGATATTCACTGACCATTGGTAGGAGTTGTGATTGAAACTTCATTTTCAGCCTAGCAGTGTATATGGGATACGGATGACACCTGGAGGGCAAAAAACGGACACACGGATCCTTCACAGACATTTTCACGGATGAAAGACTGACCAGCTTGTCACAGATGTCATCACGGACGTGTGAAAGAGATCTTATTGTTATTGGGGCATTTATATATCACGGGGCGGCCACCAGCTCTCATTTCTCTTCACCACTGTGATACTGCGCAGTGTTAGGCCTCATTCACACATCAGTGTTTGGTCAGTGATTTCCATCAGTGATGGTGAGCCAAAACCAGAAGTGGAGCCTCCACAGAGATAAGGTATAAGGGAAAGATCTGCACCTGTTCTGTGGTTAGATCCGCACCTGGTTTGGGCTCAAAATCACTGACAGAAATAACTGACCAAAATATTAGAGTGGCAAATGCAATGTGCCGCGAGGTCTACCTTATCTTGCGTGTCCATGCTGTGCTCTCACTGCACTCTCTCACTGAGTTCATTTCATTGGTGCAGAAAACCTGGCTGAATCTGCGCTGAAACCGCCTCCCATTGTATTCAATGGGAGGCCAAGCGGCAGTTCATGCAGCCGAGCGTTATTGCCCCCCACAAAGCCGTACCCGGAGACTGCTAGTGGTTTAGCTCCATTCAGTGGCAGAAAACACAGCGCAGCGGTTTCTGCCGTGGGATAGGCAGAGGATTTTGGAGCTGACAAAACCTACCTTTAAAGGGATTGTGTCATTTCAGCAAGTGGCATTTGTCATGTAGAGAAAGTTAATACAAGGCACTTACTAATGTATTGTGATTGTCCATATTGCCTCCTTTGCTGGCTGGATTCATTTTTTTACCACATTATACACTGCTCGTTTTTTTTTGCAGACCACAAAATACATACGGTCGTGTGCATAAGCCCTAGGGGGTCTCTCCCTATATTCAGATATTTATTTTGCTATTGTGTAAAATAAAACTATTAAAGTATATATATATATATATATATATATATATATATTTTAATGTGTGTTTCAGCACGGATAAATGCTCTACTTTGTCCGTGTTCACGGATCCATCATACCCATTATAGTCTATGTATCCGTGAAAACCACAAATGCAACACGGATCCATTAGGAAGAGATGCTTTGAAAACTATTTTTCAGCTGTGCAGTGTCAGTGCTTAGCAGTACTAATGTTCCTCATGGTGGCCCATAATGTTCGCCATAGTGACCACTGCAGTAATAATGCCTCATAGTGGCTCCCTGCTGTAATGTTTAATTTCAGCAAAAAAACAAATGAAAATATATACTCGCCTCATCCTCTTGCCCCTGTATTGAATAAAAAGGACCTGCCGAAGGACCGGCGCTCAGCGTGATGACGTCATCGCACGCTCCCAGCGCGACAGATCCTTTGTGTGCAAGTGGATGAGGCGAGTATCAGAACATATGCAATGGGCAGCCACGCCAATGGGCCTTCTATGTCGCGTCCCAGGTGTAGGAACGGCCGAGTGGTATAGGGTGGCTTAAAATGTCCCTTTATATGAGGTGTGACTGTTACGGTGCTCCTACCTGGATACGGCTGGACCCCAGGCGTTGGCTCTGAAGCAAACAAATAGGGGGAATAGTTGAGGGATAAAAGAATAACTTGAGTCCAGATCTTGAGATGCAGTTCCAACTTTGCCTTGGTCCCAGCAAGCTTTAGCATTAAGACTCTGGCAGGCCAACTCATCACTACTACATTTGTTGCTCTCTGGCTCTGCTGTACTATCAGGCTGGCTGTATAACTTTGCTTCTTCTTTATGCTGCACAACACTTAGTAGCCTGACTCTATGTTTGGCAAGGAAATACTCCTCCTGGCTCCTGAGGCTTCAAGCTTTGGCCTCCATGTCCAGCAGAGCTGAGGGTGCTCTGGATGGCTTGGCTTGGGCATGTCCAGGAGAGACGTGCCCAGCACACCCTCCCTTGGCAGGGGGTAAGCTGGAACTGACTCTCACTAATCCCCACCCTTCCTGCAGGAAGTGGGACTGGCCCACTCCTCCACCAAGGGGGTTTAGAATGGAATGGAAAGCTCCATTCTACCTAACTATAGCTCTGCCGTATTTGCTGCCATCTGCTGGTAAAACAGGCAAATTACATTTAAACACAACAGTTGCAAACATTCGAAATGCACAGTATAGTGGACCTGAAATAAATACACAAGATGACATGATATTAGCACATTAGAGATAGTAGCGGGGTGAAGAAGTGGTAATGCCACTCTGGGGCGTTACATATACACTGCTCATTACCATGGTTATGACCAACCTGTAATCCTCTCTGGTGACCAGGACTGTGGAAACTCACATAGGCTGGTGCTTTCTCCTATAGTGTGCAAGCAGGGCCACCACTGATGGTTTACAGGGTGGTCGTAACCATGGGAAAAAGCAGTGTATAATGTGATGGAAAAATGAATCCAGCCAGCAAAGGAGGCAATATGGACAATCACAATACATTATTAAGTGCCTTGTATTAACTTTCTCTACATGATAAATACTATTTACTGAAGTGACACAATCCCTTTAAGGCCTCATGCACACAGCCGTTGCCCGGCTGTGGCCATATTGCGGCCCGCAATCCAGAGCTGCGGGTTCATACATGTTCAAGTTGAATAGGTCTCGATTCGTCATGGCCGCCGCACAGACATTGCCTGTGCATTAGGGACAGCAAATTGCAGTCCCCAATGCACGGAACGACCACACAACGGCCGTGTGCATGAGGCCTAAGGCTGAGTTCACATGTATTTTAGGCATCTGTTATGCACACGTTGCCTTCGTTTTAGCCATTTCTGTCTACGATCCGTTATTTTAGACTGCAAAAAAAAAATGTAGGAATGTAGGAATTTTTTCCCTCTAAATTAACGGATCCCAGACGGAAATGGCTAAAAAGGATGCAACATGTGCATAACTGAGCATAACGGATGCTTAAAATACAGAAGAACGGAAAGCTAAACGGTGACGTGAACCTGGCCTAACAGGCGCTCCAGCACTAAGGTCCCGTTGGAGATTGCAACTACTTAAAAAAAAATCCGGATTTCTGTCACCTTTATATACTGCCCTCAGATAAGGCAGCACAAATAGGTGACAAACCCCCTTTCATTTCTACCTCTCCATGGCATAACATGTAAAGATTATTTGGATTTCATTCACACTTGACATAAGTGCAGGAATTCATCAAGATTAGTATTTGAAAAGAAAAAGTGATCAGGAAGGTAATGTCCCCTTTAACTCTGATGTTGACATCACCATGGCAACTGCAGTAAACAGACAGCGATTGGTCGGCTTGAATCAAAAAATCATCAGTTGGCTCCTTGGGAGATGAAACTGATTTTATGGTTAGTAATGAATTTTGAAGACACCCGGAGGAGCTGCTTTTGCGTCCACTGCTCACGGTGGGATTTCTGGGGTAAGATACTGAGACATATCTACCTGTTAGGGTCCATTCACACGTCCGTTTTTTCTTTCCTGATCTGTTCCGTTTTTTGCGGAACAGATCAGGACCAGATCAGGACCCATTCATTTTCAATGGGTCCTGGAAAAAAATCGGACAGCACAATGTGTGCTGTCCGTTTCCGTTGTTCCGTTCCGCATGTCCGTTTAAATATAAAATGTCCTATTATGTTCCTGAAAAATCGGATCCTGGTACAATGCAAAGTCAATGGTTCCGCAAAAAACAGAAGACATTCGGATGTCATTCCGTATGTCTTCCGTTTTTTGCGGAATCCGTTCCTGGAAACACATAGCAATTTTTATTTTATTTTTTTTCAAAGAAATCCAAACAACTTTATTTGATTATTGAAATGTATACATGTTTCCGTTTTTTGCGGATCCGCAAAAAACGGATGACATACGGAAACATTTTCAGGAACAACAGATCCGCAAAAAACGGACCGAAATTCGGATTATAGAAAAATACTGACGTGTGAATGTAGCCTAAGACTGAATTTCCATAATCAAGACATTGCACTGCTATTCAATTTACCATCTGACACAGTGACAGTGGAACACTACAAGCAATGTATTTCTGAGTCAATAATCTTTAGACATCAAAGATGGATACTCATCATTGAGCTTAGTAATTTTATTTTATCAGCTTGTGTAATGTAATTAAGAGAATAACAGGAATAATTGTAGTTTAACCTCTTCAGGACCCTGCAATTTTTCCCCTTAAAGGGGTTCTGCACTTTGTTTTAACTGATGATCTATCCTCTGGATAGATCATCAGTATTTGATCAGTGGTGGTCCGACACCCGGGACCCCCACCGATCAGCTGTTTGAGAAGGCTGCGGCGCTCCAGGAGCGCCGCGGCCTTCTCACTGTTTACCGCTGGCCCAGTGACGTCACGACTAGCGTGGGCGGGGCTAAGCTCTGTTCACTTCTCAAACAGCTGATCACCGGGGGTCCCGGGTGTCGGACCACCAGCGATCAGATGCTGATGATCTATCCAGAGGATAGATCATCAGTTAAAACAAAGTGCAGAACCCCTTTAAGGACCAGGCCATTTTTTGCAAATCTGACCAGTGTCACTTTATGTGGTGATAACTTAAAACGCTTTTACTTATCCAGGCCATGTTTTCTCGTCACATATTGTACTTTATGACAGTGTAAAATTGAGTCAAATAAATTTATTTTTATTTATAAAAAAATCCAAATTTACCAGAAATTTGCAAATATTTGCTAATTTCCAAATTTTTATTTCTCTACTTTTATAATAGATAGTAATACCTCCAAAAATAGTTATTACTTTACATTCCCCATATGTCTACTTCATGTCTGGATCATTTTGTGAATGCCATTTTATTTTTTGGGGACGTTAGAAGGCTTAGAAGTTTGGAAGCAAATCTTGAAAGTTTTCAGAAAATTTTTAAAACCCACT